>NC_085876.1:6604363-6621863 GCF_034702125.1 Engraulis encrasicolus
CCAGGCACTATCCCTCACAGTTCCCCCCTTTATTACCTGTACAGGCAACACTTTATTTTCAGTGGCCTTTAATTACAGTGTACTTACTCATTAGGTACAATGTATTAACCGGTGTAATCATACGCAAGTACAACTGTAGGACATGTTTTTACATCATACCGTACAAAAAAATATTTTTTTGTGCGTCTACATATATACAAAGAGTACTTTGGGACTCAGTTCAGTCCTTTCCCTCCCTGGAAGAATTCATCACTTTGGCAAAGTATTATAAAATCACTTCATATAATGGTAATTGTCATGATGGTATGGTATTGGTATGTAGATACACAAAATATATGATGTAATAAAATGTACTAAAGCTGTACTGACATGTTATTACACGTTATTCCACCTAATGAGTATACATTGAAATTAGAGGCCCCTTAAAACAGGTATTTGTATGACTTCATAACCACTACAAATACTGTAAGAGCTTTTCCCCAAACCAGCATTTGGGGAACATGCTAAGATTCAATCAATACTACCACAATTTAATCATCAGTCTGAGGTGTCTCAAATCACTTCAACTAGCTCCCAGGTGTGTAAGGATAGAATTTCCAACTGCATTTGACTTTTCATGGTCTAACAACAAACAAGCAAAGAAAGAAACAAACAAAAACAAATAGTTCCTTCTAACGACGTATGTCCAATAGTCCCTCAAAATGGACAATAGATGATGAATGAAATTCTCTGAACCCTTGTGATGGCAATGCACAGTCTGATGGAATGACTACAGTACCCTGGCTGTTTCTTTGAATAGCAGCACCCCCATACTGTATGCACACTGCAGCCTCCTTGGTTCATGCCCCATTGCAAACATAGACACAAATAGTACATGTGTATGATTGTGTCTACCGGTGTATGATTGTGTCTACCGGAAGTGCATTCAGTCACAGGGAAGGCTATATTTGCTGTACTATACTGCCACCAAGTGATACTTATGATAACTGCATGTAAGTGCATCACCTCAAAGGTCTTTTATGTTACAGTAACATAGTGACCGCGGCCTTCTTTTTCGAATAACATAGGCTTCCTGTAGATAACCTGTATTGTTAGTGGTATTACACCCATGAGAATCATTGTACAATAAAGGCTAAATGCATTAAATCATTTAAACAATGAATATCCAAATGGTGAACTGTGAGCTATAATGCATGTCCAATCCGCATATAGAACCGTATAATATTTTTATCAAACTATATGAAATCTATAGAAATACATTGGTTATATGATGTTGTGTAATTTGCAGCTTTCTTATATTGTGCACTTAGTACTTTCACACAGGGCCTATGTTATAACCTTATTGTCACCAAAATGGTAATGACCATGTCTGAATCTGTTTGCAAACAGGAAATGCATGAAAGGACTTTAGGCCGTGCCCTATGTGCGATGTAGAATGTTTCATACACCTTTTTGTTGATTAGGGAGTTCATCATTTCAGATGAAACACATCAAAAAGAGCAATGCCACCGGACAAAACACATCCCAATGTAAAAAGACAGACTGAAGGTAATAATGAAGGTGTCAATGGATAGAACATATGGACATTGAAGTATACTGCATGATGTATGTATGGGCACTTTATCGTGGGACCTTTTCTGAATTTTTTATTTTATTTTAAAAGGTTAAACATTTGATTTTAATCTCGTGTATAATATTATTAATTCTGTGTTATTATTTGTTACTGAACTTATTAATTCTTAAATAATGCAGTTTGTTCATTAATCCCAAGCATTCAGGCAAACAACATTACACATGGAACTGTCATCTTTCACATGGAACACTTCTGTGAGAGTGACCTTTGAGAGAGGTCAACTACACTGACCTTATGTCTTGTTTTAGATGTGAAAATTATTTTTAGTTATTTATTTTTGTCCAGTTTTCTGTCTCCTACGTATTCACTATATTCTTGGACACGCATGAAAATCAAAGGATTGCTTAATTCGGTTTGACTTCCACGATTAAGCAAAGAGCCAACAAATATATATGTACACTGTACGGCAAATAAAACACTGCTACTGTCAATGATGCAAAAAAGGAACAAGGTTAGCACAGGAGTAAGCAGGTAATACATACAGTATACGCTGAGTAGCCTATACTTGAGAGGTAAGGAAAGAACTGTAACGCTTCCTTACATCTGTTGCAACATGCAGCCTACAGTCTACATGGTTTTTTTTTCCCCTGCACAATTAATTCAACACTTGAATGAGCAAACATTATGGGTGTTAAATTGACTTGCTAAGTGTTGAATTAAGACTGCAAAATAAAGTGAGTCAGCAAATATTAGCTGTATCAAAATTCTGATTAAAGTTCTGAGTAAAATTCTTTTCCTCTGCAAAATCACAGAAACACTGTGTCGAAAAGTCATCATGACACATGCTGTACTAAGCAACCAATTCATCTTCGTGGAATAAAATGCTATATTAGCAATAGGCCTTGTCAAAAATCCATCAATCACATGTGAATGATGAAGCGAATTATCATCGCCTGTGTTTCTGATTGACACCATGCTTACCATCAGTGTGATCACATTTTAAAAGGATTATACATTGTAATAAGTAAAACTCTTAAATAAATTGATCAAAAAAGAGTATGACAAGTGCAGTATTTCCAGTAATAATGAATACAAGCAGCATGAATTCTGTAAATAAACTCTGAAAAAAATGACATACTCTATCTTTAAATGGATGAAAAGCATGGTGTTGTCAAGACCAATGTTTGGAAATCTTCAATCTCATACAGGCAAAAGCATTCATTATCCTCTCATCTATATTTCATCTCTCCAGAGAAATTAAAGACTTAATTCTAAATGAATATGACGGATGATATGACGATATAACGGATGATATAGAATGAACGAAACAAAAATAGTATAGTAAGTGCCATTAGTCTTACCTTTGTAATCTCTGTCATCTGAAAAAAGGAAGACAGTGAAGACAGATACCTCAGAACTTGAAAGACTTTTTTCCAAATATAACATTATTAACAGTACATTATATATGATTCATCATTATAAGACTATACACTGTAAAATATTTCTGCCAGTTAAGCATAAAAAAGTAAAGTGCCTGTCTTAAGTTTGTAAGTAAACTCAACTTGATAAAGCTTTGAGTTGAGTTAAGCATCGAACTGAGTTAACTTACAAAAAGGCAACAGGGCAACTTACCTTTTTACGTTTAACTGGCTTGAAATGTTTTACAGTGTAGCAAAGAAATTGCATCAAGAGTTGACCCCACACATAAAATAAAACCTACACACACAAACACGCGCGCACACACACACACACACGCACAAACTCACACACACACAGAGTACTCACAGTGGCAGACGGGTTTGGGGGAGTCCCACTTGCCGGCCTTGGTGCAGTGTGTGGAGTTTCGTCCCATAAGGATGAAGCCTGGCAGGCAGCTGTAGTGCACCATCGTCCCCTCAACCGAGGGCCCCGACGGCTCCACTGTCACCCGCCCGTTCTCCAAGGATGTCCACACACGGGGACATGGCAGCACTGGAGGACAACATAGGACACGATGAGACACAAAGAGACAGACAGACAGAAAGACAATTGTAGGAGTTTGGTGCTGGAGGTGTCACACGTCCATTCTCCAGGCACATCCTCACACAGTGGGACATGGTATTTTTTGTGTAGCAAAAACAGGTTCCCCGTCAGGACTCGAACCTGATTCTTCTGGCATGTAAAACCGGAGTGCTAACCGCTACACTAAAGAGCCAGACAAATTCACATGGTAGTCTGAACAGAGCGAGACCTTAGTCATGGCTACTCCACTAGTTTCTGTTTGGTCAATAGACCAAAATTTTGCAAGTAAGTGTTGCAAATGTGAACAATGTTGGAGCTTTCTGATCTCTTTTACAGTGTATAACATTGCATCAATATTAAAACCAAGCAAAACAACAAGCAGTCTGAGATAAGCTTTAGATGGTTTCGGGTTATGATTTGTCACATAAACCTCATTGTTGACATATGCTTTTCTACCCCATGCGTGTGACGGAGGCCAACTAGCAGAGTGTGGCGTGGAACGTTAGTAAACCTCCCAAAACCTCAACACAGTGCGGTAGCATTGTCCTATCAGACCGGCTCCTTAGCTCAGTGGTCTTGCACTGTGCCTCCTATTGCCAAACTGATGTGTTGACGAGGTGCTGAATTCATGGCCCCGAGGGGGACACACTGTGCGATAACAACTCTGTTACAGTGGTGCCATTGAGGTTTAGAGGGGAGAGTGTGCTGTGGAACGTTAGTAAACCTCCCTCCCGGAGCCTCAATACCCTTGCTGCCCACAACTCAACCTCTGATTGTTGGAAACCGCTGTTGGTCGAAAAAATAGCTCAAGTGGTTGGCTGCCAGCATCTTGCCCCTCCTCACAACACCGTGTTTATAAACAAAACAATCGCATGTATCAGACCAGCCCTATAGCTCAGCGGTCTCGTACTGTGCCTCCCATTGCCGAACCGATGCGTTGACGAGGTGGTGAGTTCACGGCCCTGAGGGGGACAAGCTGTGCAGGAACACCTCCGTCACACATACATGAATGAACAGTGGAAGTCCACCTGGGAAAATCTCATCACGACAAAGTGTTGCACACAATGGTAATGCTTTCATCACTCATAACCATAAATGAACTTTGCCTAGCTATATGGTACCTCAGTCATGGAGGATAGAGGGGTGGGACAGTTCTGAGGTCAGGGTACCTTCATACAACCCGTCTCCTCCTTATCGTGTATTAAAATGTCAATGGGAGCTTCCCATGTGTGTTTGCATTATTAATTATTATTAATCTGAGATCATACCATAACCTTAATAGTTACATGTAAGAAAATATTCTAATTTGATCCTTTGTTGTGAATCATCATGTGTAAAGGCCAACTGCTTAACTGCTAATCCATGATTGCCCGAGCTCAAGCTGCTGACATCCACAGTGTCACACGGCCTATACACAGGTAGCCTAGTTCCAATTTACATGGTTCAAAGAATTTGTGTTACTTTACCAGCTCTGCTAAACGTAAATCAATGTACATTTTCATGTTATGTTCCAGGAAGCAAGAAATAAACTGAAGGTCATCTCCATATATGGGATTGAACCTGCAACCCACATATTTCAAGCCCAGCCCTTTAACCACTACTCTATGATGACCACTACCATGAACTTGACATTTAAAGCATGATATTTACCAAGTTACCACTGTTCTGTTTAAGTCAAGATCCCATATTGGTAACACTCAATAACAATGACTCCTTGTTAAGCATTTGTTAGCCATTGATTAAATCATACTAATCATTCATTAGAACTCTTGTGTCCTGCCCCAAGAGTGAAAACATTCAACCTTACACCACCTGGGAGCCCTGTGGTGTAGTGGTATACACAACTGACTACAATGGTATCAGTCAGAGGTTCGAATCCTGGGTGGCCATAACTGGCATATCTCCATGGGGCAACACTGGGAAGAGAGAGAGAGAATTGCCTGCAATGGTCTAAGCCAGGCATCCATACATTTGGTGGGCAGAACTGGGCACATATAGAGAGAGAGCAAGCCTAGGATTGGCAGGCAGAACTGGTGTAACTCTGGTGGGCAGAACTGGGTGCACTGTGACTTGCATACCTCAGCAATGTGAACTGGCATATCTGAGAGACTTGGACTGATGGGCAGAACTGGCATATCTCCTGTGGGCAGAAATGGGAATACTAAGAGTGACTGGAGGGCAGACTCGCATATCTCTGGTGGGCAGAACTGGGTACACTGAGAGAGACTTGAACTGGCACATCTCCAGTGGGTACACTGACAGAGAGACTTAGACTGGAGGGCAGAACTGGGCACACCAAGTGAGACTTGAACAGGAATGTCTCTGGTGGGCAGAACAGGGCAAACAGACAGAGGTACTTGGATTGGTGGGCAGAGCTGGCATTGGTGCAGAACTGGAGAAACTATAAGAGACATAAGCTGGTATATTTCCAGTGGGCAAATCTGGGCACATTCAGAGAGAGAGGGACTTGAAGTGGGCACACCGTGAGAGAGACTTGAACTGGCATGTAACCAGTGGGCAGAACTGGGGACACAAGAGAGAGACTTGAACTGGCATATCTCCAGCAGTAAAAGCCCAATGCTGGTCTTGGCATCAGAAGGCTGCATGTTCAAATCCCATACCCAAGTAATGTGGGTGGTCACTTATACCCTGATACATGGCTAAAGTGCAAGGTACATAACACTGCATTGCTTTGTCATAATAAAAACATGGTTATTTAGATAGCGAAGTTTAAACTCATGGCCATGACATGAAATGCCTAGTTATTTACTGTGGCGGAACAATTGCAAACATGACTCCAGGGAAAATAGATAGGCCCCCACACAGCCTGCCAAGGTCATAATACCTCCCCACCCCTGGAACTCCACTCCTAGTTTTAGAGGTGTTTGACTTCAGAAAGTTTTGATACATACTGTCTTTTGACTTTCAGTGTTGTGATTCGCCTATGATGTATTCAGAAAGATAAAATGATGCAGCAGTGGTAGGGGAGTTCAGTTATGCAAAATCCCCCTACCCCCTGTCCAACTGCTTAACTGCTAATCCATGATTGCCCGAGCTCAAGCTGCTGACATCCACAGTGTCACACGGCCTATACACAGGTAGCCTAGTTCCAATTTACATGGTTCAAAGAATTTGTGTTACTTTACCAGCTCTGCTAAACGTAAATCAATGTACATTTTCATGTTATGTTCCAGGAAGCATGAAAGAAAGTGAAGAAAGTTCTCCACATCTGGGATTGAACCTTCAACCTTCATATTTCAAGCCCGATCATTTAACCACTACTCCATGATGACCCCAGCTACAGACCTGACATATAAAGTACCATATTTAGCAAGTTACCACTGTTTGATTTAAGTCAAGATCCCATTTTGTTAACTCTCAATAACAATGACTCCTTGTTAAGCATTTGTTAGCCATTGATTAAATCATATTAATTAAATGAGTTAATTAGTTAAAACTCTTGTGTCCTGCCCCAAGAGTGAAAACATTCACTCTTGGGCCAACTGGGAGCACTGTGGTGTAGTGGTATACACAACTGACTACAATGGTATAAGTCAGAGGTTCATATCCTGCGTGGGCATCACTGGCATATCTCCAGGAGGCAACACTGGGAACAGAGAGAGAATTGCCTGCAATGGTCTAAGTCAGGCATCCATACCTTCGGTGGGCAGAACTGGGTACGTAAAGAGAGAGCAAGCCTTGGAATGGTGGGCAGAACTGGTGTAACTCTCATGGGCAGAACTGGTCACACTGAGAGAGAGACTTACACTTGCATACCTCTGGAGGGCAGACCTGGGCACACAGAGACTTGGATTGGCAAGCAGAAGTGGGAATACTGAGGGTGACATGAACTGGGCACACTGAAAGAGACTTGGACTGGTGGGCAAGACTGTGCACACCAAGAGAGACTTGAACTGGCATAGTACTGGTGGGCAGAACTGGGCGCACTGAAAGAGACTTGAACTGGCAAGCAGAACTGGGCACACTGAAAGAGACTTGGACTGGTGGGCCAGACTGTGCACACCAAGGGAGACTTGAACTGGGCTATCTCTGGTGGGAAGAAGTTGGCAAACTGTGAGAGAGATACTTGGATTGGTGGTCAGAATTGGCATATCTCTGGTGGGCAGAACTGGGCACATTGTGAGAAAGAGAGACTTGAATTGGCATATGTCTGGCCAAGTCTAGGCACACACAGAAATAGATAGTAGCATGTCTCTGGTGGGCAGAACTGGGGACACTGAAAGAGAGTGAGACTTGGATTGATTGGCAGAACTGGGCACATTGAAAGCAACTTGAATTGGCATAACTAGGTGCATAGAGAGAGACTTGAACTGGCACATCACAACTGTGCACACTGGGAGACCTAGACTGGCAGGCAGAACTGTGCACATCAAGAGACACTTGAACTGGCACAGAACTGGGGACACCATGAAAGAGACATAAGGTGGTAAATTTCCAGTGGGCATATCTGGGCACATTCAGAGAGTGAGGGACTTGAAGTGGGCACACTGTGAGAGAGACTTGGACTGGCAGGCAGAACTGGGCACACTAGAAGAGATTTGAACTGGCTTATCTCTAGGGGACAAAACTGTGAACACTGAGAGAACAAGACTTAAACTGGGCACTCTGTGAGAGACAGGCTTGAACTGGCATACCTCCAATGGGCAGAACTGGGGACACAAGAGAGAGAGAGACTTGAAGTGGTCTATCTCCGGCAGTAAAAGCTTGATGTTGGTCTTGGCATCAGAAGGTTGCATGTTCGAATCCCATATCAGTTCCAAGTAATGTGGGTGGTCACCTATACCCTGATACATGGCTAAAGTGCAAGGTACATAACACCACATTGCTCTGGCATAATAAAAACAAGGTTATTCAGACAGTGATGCTTGAAGATGGCGTTTAAACACATGGCCATAACCTTTGATTCACCGAAATGTTACTGAAAAAGAACTCTTGCCTGATGTAAATGAATTGACAATAGCAGTCATGGGTGAGCAGTTAGGGTGTCAGACTTGTTGCTGATTAGGGTGTCAGACTGTTTGCTGGTTCAAATCCCGACCTGCCAGGTTGGTGGGGGGAATAATAAACCAGTGCTCTCCTCCATGACTGAGGTACCCTGAGCATAGTACTGTCCTGCCACACTGCTCCCTAGGGGTGCCATTGAGGGCTACCCCCATGCACGGGTGAGGAATGAATGCAATTTCGTGTGTGCAGTGTTCACTTGTGTGCTGTGGACTGCTGTGTCACAATGACAATGGGGGTTGGAGTTTCCCAGTGGGCTTTCACTTTTCACTATAGTAAGTTGATAATGACACAAGGAACAAGTGATTCAATTCTGGTGGTGATCCGGATCATGAACCGGAACAAGGACTTTTTGAAAGATTCTGTCAGCAGGATAACTCAAAAACTAATCAACTAATTTGGACGAAACTTTATGGAGTTGTTAGTAATGACTTAAGGAACAAGTGATTAAATACTGGGGGTGATCCAGATCACGAACCGGAACCAGGACTTTTTCAAAGATTTTTCACCATTGCTGGCCTTCTACTGTCATTACTAAGACTATGTGTTTGATATACTGTATGTGCCTACTAGATCCAAGAGCAGAAAAAAACATCAATTTATATAGATTACTACCGGTACATAGTGCACCATGTTCTTACATTTCCATCATGAAAAAAATGAGCTGCTGCAAACTGTGTAAATGTGTGTGTGTGTGTGTGTGTGTGTGTGTGTGTGTGTGCGTGTGCGTGTGCGTGTGTGTGTGTGTGTGCGTGTGCGTGTGCGTGTGTGTGTGTGTGTGTGTGTGTGTGTGTGTGTGTGTGTGTGTGTTTGCATATGTGCATGGGTGTGTACTTACAGTAGAGGCTCTTCTGTCTGTTCAGTCCAGGTGCCATGCCTACTGTACATGTAAGGGTTAACGTTCGGCGAGAAGGTCGCTACCGTGGAATAGCAGCACGATAGAGAGAATCTTTAGACCCCGACGTGGAGCGGAGGGGTCTTGTTCTCTCTGAAGTGCTGCTATTCCACAAAGCGACCGACTCGCCGAACGTTAACCCGCTTATTATATGGATATAATTAAATTAGTGGGGTCGTAGGCATGTGCATTTTTTCTCAGTCATTTCAAATTGGTGTTAAAGTTTGGTTTTCACTTCCAAGTTGAAGTTTAGGGTCTATAGAACAATTTGAGTTCGAGTGTCAAACACACAGATAACAAAATGGCCTGCTGGGGGCGCTCTAAAATGTATAAACTGCTATAAGTTTTGATTAGTTTAACCAAATGTAACATATGAGGTATGTATGGATTCAGCATTAAGAGGAGAAACTGGTGAGCTAAGTATTTGGTCACCAGATTAAAGACACACTATGTAATAAACACACGTTTAGCCCATGGACAGCAAAAATCAGGGTTTTTTTAAGATAAAGGGTGGAAATGCCCCCAAGTTGCAATGAAACACAATTTATTGTTACAAGCTATTGTAAATAAAGCCTGGGATATCATTCAACTTGATTTGTTCAGAATATCCCTGAAGCACAAAGATACCTAGTATACCTATACGCAAATATGGCTGCATAAAGCCTATGTCATACTTAGCACCCAACTTGCAACTTTGAGTTTATGAATTTAGGATCATGAGTACCAGCTTTTTTCAATCAAGCCATACTCTATTAACACATAAAATCACAAAAAAATATATATCTGGAAGAAATCAATAGTATTATTTTTATTATTATTATGATTATTATTATGATTATTATTAAAACGGCATTTCCGGAGAGACAATGCTATTAGTATGCTTGTGGCTTCTGCACACACACACATACATACAGAGCTGTCGTATACACACACACAGAAACACGAGGGAAAGAGATAAAGCTCTGTGTGTGTGTGTGTGTGTGTGTGTGTGTGTGTGTGTGTGTGTGTGTGTGTGTGTGTGTGTGTGCGTGTGTGTGTGTGTGTGTGTGTGTGTGTGTGTGTGTGTGTGTGTGTGTGTGTTTGTGTGTTTCTGTGCTGGCGCGTGCATGTATGGAGATGCTTCAGGTGCCTTTCAGCAATGGGTGGGTAGGGAGAGGTAAGGTTGGGATTCAAACCTGCAACCCTCTGACAGACCAACACCTGATACCCAGTAGGCCACTGCCACAGCAGCATATTAGGCCACGGTTGTCCAGGTTCTACAAGGCTGCATGTGTGAGTGTATGAATGAAGATTCTAAAGGTGACAGTTTGGCAGTCAATAGCTGAGTAATATGTGCAGCCTTATCTCCAAAAGTTTTACAAGTTGTCAAATGATATTGACACACAAATGGCATAACCCTGTTCTTCATGTCAAAGCTGAGATCACTTTTCTAGGCCAAATGGTTCAGTCAAAAAGTGGACATATTCAGGCCTATGCGCTGAGCTGTTCACACATTTGAATGTGAATGGGGTCACATCATAGGGATTTTAAAACTGCTCTCTCTCAAACATTTTTGGCTAATGATCTTAACACAGTTTGTATTCAGAGCCAAGACCTCTCTGACAATGCCTTTACCTAGTCGAAAGGTGAAGCGGTTTAATTTATTCTATTAAAAACCCCAGGACAGGTCACCTCTCACTCTAACTGCCACAGTTTGTGACATCATCATCTTGACCATTCTACCATTCATTTCAATGAGGGGAGAACAGAGAGAAAACTGAGGAAAACGAATCTGGTGAACGAATGAAAGCGGGTAGGCCAGCGAAAAATACACCACCTTGAGCCCTTTTCCAGCTGTTCGTTTTGGCACTCAAACCGTGTCTCTATCTCTAACGCTGCAACGATTCAAAGCCACCATACTAATGAATGGAGGTGAATGGAAAAACATAGAATAATAATAAACTGTCGATGAACAATTAGTATGCTTTCCCGCAAGCATACTAAATAATAAACTGTCGGACAACAATTAGTATACTTGCTGGGGGCAGGCAGAGGCCTTTGGCAAGCATACTGAATAATACTATAGGACTATTTCATACATGGAAGACACAATCATCTGCTGTTATGAAGACATCTCTGTCATCTGGGAACTGTCCATTTGTTACCAGCACAGTTGACAGGAATAAAAAATGTTATTATCTGCATTTGCCAGAAATGCCTGCCAATCTGGTATGGACACTTCCCAGATTTGGACTACACTACCAAAGATGCTTTTGCCAAAGATGTATTCCAACTAGAGGTGAAGTGCAGCTGTACTAGTACTTGTACAAATACACCTGCCAGATCTTGGTGCAAGTGCATGAAGGCAGAGTTAAAGTGCACACGTCTGTGCAAGTGCACATGCAATTTCTAAGACTGACCACTGACTGTTATTGTATCTGTTCTCTGTCATAGTTATTGTAGAGTGGAGTATTGGGATAAATGTTAGCCATATGTCTTCTGTTTGTTTTTGAATGCCGGAAAAACTGTTGTTCCTCATAGTATATTATTGATTTACTTTCTTTTAGATATAAAGTTTTTTTGTGAATAAAATGATGGCTTGATTGAAAAAAAGCTGTTACTCATGATCCTAAATGTATAAACTCAAAGTTGCAAGTTGGGTGCTTAGTATGACATAGGCTTTATGCAGTCATATTTGTGTATAGGTAATCCAAAGTATCTGTGTGCTTCAGGGATATTCTGAACAAATCAACTTAAGTGATAACCCAGGCTTTATTTACAATAGCTTGTAACAATAAATGATTTTTCATTGCAACCTAGAGGGCATTTCCACCCTTTATCTTAAAAAAGCCCGGATTTTGCTGTCCATTGGCTAAAAGTGTGCTTATTACATAGTGTGTCTTTAATCTGGTAACCGAATACTTAGCTCACTGGTTTCATTCCTCTTCATGCTGAATCCATACATACCTCATATGTTAAATTTGGTTTAAATAATCAAAAGTTATAGCAGTTTATATATTTTAGAGCGCCCCCCGCAGGCCATTTTGTTATCTGTGTGTTTGACACTCGAACTCAAATTGTTCTATAGACCCTAAACTTCAACTTGGAAGTGAAAACCAAACTTTAACACCAATTTGAAATGACTGAGCCTATTACGACCCCACTAAATGATTCACACATGGCGGGGACATTTCTTTACTTAATGTTAAGTTTATTATAATTTTTCATGTCAAAAGATTGTTGCTGCGCAAAACAAAACAGTGCCGTTGTGGAACACCACTAGGCAACAGGTAGCCTAGACAACAGGTGTTGTCTATCACAGCAGCTGATTAGAGTCTTGTTGAAAAGTCGCTTTAGCAGTGAAAAGTCTTGTTGCCATTGACAGCGGTCTGATATAGACCAACCCGTCCGTTATCTCAAATATCAGACGTGCAAACGTTGGGGAGCCCCATTGAAATGAATGGAGCATTCGACCGATGACGTCAAACCATATAATAAGTAAGGAATAACGGCTGACGAGGTGTCCCGATATCAAGGGAAATAATGGACGAGGCGGAGCGTTCTACCTGTTCTCTTCGCCAAGTCCATTTTCCCTTGATATCAGGACACCTCGAAGGCCGTTATTTCGCTTATCACCCGGTTGCCAGCATTTAAGCATTAATTTATTAATATGTTTATTATCTAAGGCTTCAAGAGAAAGTAGATTAACCACTGCGCTTGGTTCGTTGCTATGGGCACCACTTCCTAATCTAGTGAGACGCGCCTCTATTGGTCTTGTGATCTTGTGGTCCTGCAGTTTAGAATTAGTAACGCCAGATCCCCAGAAAGTTATGAAAAGAAGCAACTTAGACGCAACTTAGTCGCATGACATTGTAGGTGTCCTGTTCTCGAGGAATAATGGACACCTGCTCAGCCAATCAGAAGACATCCTGTGTGTGCGTTCACGTGTGTGTGTGTGTGTGTGTGTGTTTGTATGTGTGTGTGTGTACTCACAGCATAGTCTCTCCTGGCTAGTATCGGTCCAAATGCTGGGCCTATATGTCTATGTGTGTGTGTGTGTGTGTGCGCGTTCATGTGAGTGTGTGTGTGTGTGCATGAATTCGTGTGTGTGTGTGCGTGTATTCATGTGTGTGCCCACATGCATGTGTGAGTGTGTGTGTGTGTACTCACGACAGAGGCTCTTCAGGTTGGGTTCGGTCCAGGTGCCGTCCGGTAGGCACTTCCTGACCTTGGGGCCCACGATGACCCGGTTGCCCCGGCAGATGTACTCGATCTCATAGTCCACCGGCAGCACCTGCACACTGCGGATCTACACACACACACACACACAGACACACACAGACACAGACACACACAGACACAGACACAGACACAGACACAGACACACACACACACACACACACACACACACACAATTTATAAACACTCACATACATCAAACAAACATGTTAGAGTCACATACACACATGGACACAGTATGCATACACATGCACACACACGCAGGCACACACACAAACGCACAGGCACGCACGCACGCATGCGCACACACACACACACACACACACACACACACACACACACACACGCGCGCGCGCGCACACACACACACACACACACACACACACACACACACACGCGCACACACACACACACGCACACACACACACACACACACACACACACACACACACCTGCTCCTGAGTTAAGCCTCTGTATCGGATCCCTCCATCCCTCGGTGGTCTGATGATGTTGCATCCTGTCGACAGACAACAAACAAACTCCAGACGTAAACAAACTAATACCGCATGTACATTCATACATTCACTGCATACATCTTTTTTTCATCTCACATTTGTACTCAAACTACCTTGCAGGATATTATTACCTTACAGCTCCCAGTTTTTAAATCTGATGTGGAATGTCCTGTATATGAATTGGTGTACTTCCGTTTACTGAATGCTTATTCTGGTGGTGCCTTAATACACAGCGTTCCACCAGTGGAACACTGTAATAGTCACTGAAAAACCTTTACTACTGTACCGTTACTATAGTATTACGTTACTATGACAGTGCACACAGCCTTTTTTGTAATACATTACGACTTGGTCATTGCCATTCTGGTAACAGCCTATTGTATTACAGGGGCCGTGTCTTTTAAAAAAGGATTCCGCTGCCGCTTCGCATGTTATACACCAGAATAAACATTCTGTACATCAAAGTCAACCAGTGAGTGGTGATTGTTAATTGTATTATGCAATGTCCCATTATAATACTGACCTGCTATTATAACATTGTACTGTATTTATCTGGGAATTTTGGTGTCTGTGGTACGTTTTAAACCACATGTAGGGTTTGCAACCATTTCAGACACAATAGCACACTACTTACCTGAACATACATAATTACCAGAACACGTCAAAAATATTATTCAAAGTCCCCCCACCCCGTACCCCTCTCGCCACATCCAACATCCAGCCTTCCTCATTATGAGCAAAGTCATAATCGCTATTATGTACTTCACAGGCCTGAAATCATCCGTAGATTGTCACTAGACAATGGTTTTGATTAAAATATGAAATGAGTTTGGTTTTGAGAAGGAAAACAAAGAGGACTATCAGAACATGAAGCACATGCAGATTTAAAAAAAAAAACTATAGCAGGGATTTGTTTGCTAGTTGGCAAAACAAACAGCATGCATGCTATCAAGCTGCTATAGTTTTTCCAGCACTTGAAAGAAAGGGGAATGTCAAAGGAAGTACATAATATAAAGCTCCCTCGTTGGAAGTACAGCTAGACCTAGTGTATGCTTATACTGTTGGTTCTCTTTAGGGTTACATTCTACAGTATATTGTTTCTGGCACTTAAAAGAAAGCGTAATGCGAGGTAAGTACATTATACTAGGTACATCAACTAAACTAAACTAAACTAAACATATAAAGCTCCTGTGTTGAAATTAGACCTACTGGTAGACCTATGTTTATGATATTGTTCTCTATCGTAATATATTCTATATTGCTTTGGTATCATATATGGACATGTAGCTACACAAATTTGGTCTGTATATTAGGGGCTTTATAAAGGTGTAGTATCAGACCAAATTGGATAGTGGCACTTGGTCGGCTTTGCATGATTATACAGTAATGCTTATACAAAGTCTTTTTTAAACTTTATCACAAATCCTATATTTATATTGCATACTTATATATTCATATGTATTATACATGTTACAATACATAGTTTAGCATTTTATAACACATGATTGTATAATATTACAATATTTTATTGCATCATAAAATATATGTATGATGCACTTGTGTTTGCACTTGAACTTTAAGAGCTGAACTTTTTTGGGGTAAAAAGTTTTACTCACTTTGTGTTATCAAAAAGGACGAGTCTGGAACAAAAACATCCCACAGTCCTGACCTGATTTAGATGTTGTTTTTTCAATGTCATGGAGTGCATTTTAGTCTATTTTTCATGATAAACTAGACCAGCATGTAATACCCTTGTATAAACAACCCTTTAGGACAATTCACTGAATTCCACATAGGCTGCCTCAGTCTTCTCCTGAGTCTGCAAAACTCTAATTTAAAAAATATAAAAAATAAACAAATAGCCTTGTTACCTGAATGCAAAAAAACTCACAGACAATGGATCTTTCCCGCTTTAAAGAGGCCTTTGTTTTCTGTTTCATGTGCTACCCAGGAGGAGCCTCTCCCCTATTATGACAGATGGTGAGCTGAAGGTTATGGCCTCCGTAGGGGATAGTGATGATGATGCTTATAGCATCCTGCATCCAGCTCTGGGCCCGGGCCAGCTGCCTCAGCATCAGCACCGCTGGGGTGCAACACTGGCACACAGTAGGGCTGTCCAGGGCCGCTGACAGCTTTGGCTGGGCGGGCCCAGGACAAAATCATCTGAAATTGCCCTCCCTCAACACATACACAACGTACTAAAGACCCAATATTGGCCCCCCTCTTTCCCTGGGTCCATGACAACTGACCCCTTCGCCCCGCTCTCAGCTTCCCTGAGGGCACACACTGGCACAGTGAGGCTGTCAAATACCGTTACAGCCTGCTGTCTGCTGCATTATACTGTACTGTGCTGCTACAGCTGCTGACCCTTTTACTGTCCCATATGCATTATAATGGATATCTCCCATAATGGGGGAATTACAGGGTGATAACAACCTTGAGGTAAATAATGAGCATCTGGAGCATCTATCTTGTAAATGCAGAACCACTGCAGAGAGAGGCTATTAAAGTCCTGTTAGGCTGACGGTTGTTGCACTTTTTTGCTGGCATGGTTGAAAATGTCTGAGGGGACATGAAAAAAGGCCTCACAAAAAATAATGAAAAAGGCCTCACATTGTCTTTGAATAACACTGAAATGCAAAAAATAAAATATATTAAATACATTTAAGAATAAATAAACCCACACATAATGAAAAATAATGACGTGCTGAGTAGTAGTGTAATTACTATGGTGTGGCTGTGACTTGATTGAAATCTTAATTAGCCAGACTTGCTAGATTAACAAGGACTTAATCGTCTTTCGCAACCCCGCTCGCCTGATTCCACACAACACCAGTGCCGCGATTACATCTTGGCTGATGGAGAAGTTTCCTCAAATAGTTTCGCCCAATCACAGCGCAGTTCCATAATCCTTGTAGAGTCACTATGGAAACGTATTGTTCAGTATATATCTGGGCTGATCCGCAAAAGCTCAGCTGAGCAAATCTTTGTTGGGTACTGACTTTCAAGACAGTGCATACAATTTAAGTTCAGCTACTGTAGAAATGCAGCGATATGTGCTGCTTTGCGTTGTGCTGCGTTGCATTGCCTTGTGCTGTGTTGTGTTCATTTTTCAGAAGAATGAGACGTGACAATGTGTTATTGTTTGAAGGTATTATGAATGCTATTAGGATTTTATTTCTTGGAAACTATACTGTGTAACAAAGTAACATGATTCAATAAATGATTATATTATCAAATGAAGGTAGTTAACACAGCAGTGAGATACACATGTCA
>NC_085876.1:6629363-6634363 GCF_034702125.1 Engraulis encrasicolus
ATTGCACTTATAGGCCTACTAAACAATCACATTTCTGAATTATCTCAGGTGAGCAATCCCCCAAGCCCCAACGACAAAGGCTCTCTAACATTTTTGCTAAACCTCCAAATCTTTCTGAACCTAACAGTTCCATGGAGGGGGCCCTTTCTTGTTGTCTGGTCCAGGGGCCCGTGGAATCATAATCTGTCCCTGCTCCTACACCTCTTCGTCCTTATCATCATCATTATTATCATCATCATCATTGTCATCATTACCCTCCTCACCTTCTGCCGTTCTACTAAGTATTCACTGTTCCTTTCTTCAACTTCTCCTTCTTCTCCTGCTGTTCTTCTACTAATTGCTCCTGTTTCTGTCTCTTCACCTCCTCTTCAACCTCTTCCTTCTACAACATATACTCCTCTTCTCCTCCATCAGCTCCTCCTTCTACAACATATACTCCTCTTCTCCTCCATCAGCTCCTCCTTCTACAACATATACTCCTCTTCTCCTCCATCAGCTCCTCCTTCTACAACATATACTCCTCTTCTCCTCCATCAGCTCCTCCTTCTACAACATATACTCCTCTTCTCCTCCATCAGCTCCTCCTTCTACAACATATACTCCTCTTCTCCTCCATCAGCTCCTCCTTCTACAACATATACTCCTCTTCTCCTCCATCAGCTCCTCCTTCTACAACATATACTCCTCTTCTCCTCCATCAGCTCTTCCTTCTACAACATATACTCCTCTTCTCCTCCATCAGCTCCTCCTCCTCATAATACTCTGCCTCCTCCTCCCTGTCTCTCTTCCTCCTCCAGCACCTTCTTTTTTGCAACTCCTTCACTCTGCCTCCTTTTCTTCCTCTTTCTTTCACCACTTGCTCCTCCTCTCTTCCTTCATCTTCATCTCCTCCTCCTACTCCCTCAGATGGTTATCCTTTCCAATTCCTCCTCTTCTCCTTGTCAGAAATGTCTTTCTGGGGACGCAGTGGCTAAATGAGCAAAGGCAAGGCAAGGCAAGGCAAGTTCATTTGTATAGCGCATTTCATACACAGTGCAACTCAATCTGCTTCACAAAAAACAAATGCAAGACACTAAGACGCCTAGCATTACACGGGTGACCCGGGTTCGATTCCAGCCCGAGGTCCTTTGCGATCCTTCCCCCCTCTCTCTCTCCCATTCCTTTCCTGTCTCTCTCACTGTCTTATCTCGAAAATAAAGGTGTAAAAGCTTAAACATATATAGATGTCTTTCTATGTCCTAGCAATTGCTCCTCCCTCCTAAATTCTGCTCTTGTTCTCCTCTCCCACCGCACTGCTTGACTAAACCAGCAGCACACATGCTTCCCAATTAAAAAAGCACTATTATTTATTAACAGTAGCTTCTTACTGCAGCAGAGGTCGCCCTATTCACTTGCTGAAAATGCTTAACTATATCATAACAACATTGCTATGATATTACAGAGAGCCATAGCGCTGCGCTAAAGGGTTAACACTTACTATGGATTACTCTGGCAACAAATACACTCTAGAATCCAGAATCCAGAATCTTCTATCTACAGAGTCTACATAGAAGATTCTCCAATCTTCTGCATTTTTTGTACTGTGTGCCGCCACAACACTGTCTCATTTGCGCCCACTCTACTCTTCCTTCTTATCCTCCTTCACCTCATTCACCTTCTACTCCTCCACCGCTCCTCCCTCCTCCATCTCCCCCTCCTCCTCCTCCTAATTTTGCTCTTCCAGCCCTGTCGTTTTTTGCACCTCTTTTTCTCTTTCCCCATCTGCTTCGCTGCCTGTTTTTCCTTCTCCTATCCCTTATCTCCTCCCCATCCTCCTCTTCTTCTCTTCATCTTCATCTGCTCTCCTTCTCCTCCTACATGATCTGCACAGCTACCTGTTTTTTCTACCCCTCCTCCTCTCCTCCTTCTCCTCCTCCTCCTCCTCTTCCTCCTCCTATAGCATCTGCTCCTTTACCGTTACTCATCCCTTTCTCATTTCCCTATGCCGCCATGCTTTTTCGCTCCAGGGTCTCAATCTTAACTTCTCCTCCTCCGTCTCCTCCTCCTCCTCCTCTCCTGCCTGCTGCGTGGCCCAGCTGGGTGGGGAAACACATGTGAGGTGCTTTCATGGGGAATTGTACCCCCCGCCATCCCCATCCCCAATCCCCGCTTTCCCATCCACGATCCCTGCAGCGTCTCATGCTTGGAATTCTCAGCACAATCCTCCCTGCCTGGAACATTCCGGAACTGAAGCATCGTAGGCGGCAATTCTTGCTTTTTCTTTCTGTTTATTTTAGTCTGTCTACAGGTGGTAAACATGAGGTGAAGGGATATATTTAGATCCTTTCATAATTTATACATGCATACACACAAATGTGCAGAAGCACAGACACACACACACATACACACACTTATCAAGTAGATTATAGGAAAATACCATAGATATATGTTTGGGTGTAAATATACTGCATGAGGACTAAATAAATCACAGACAGTGACAAACACGCACGCACGCACGCACACACACACACACACACACACACACACACACACACACACACACACACACACACACACACACACACACACACACACACACACACACACACACACACACGCACAGACAGTCACCGTCACACATGCACCTACCCACACAGGCTTGGAAGGCAAATGTAGAGGCTGTCAAGCATAATGCACTATTCTGCCATTTTAAGCTGAAGCCTTCAGAGTAAAAACGAGAAAAGCAGTAGCTTCTCTCTCTCTCTCTCTCTCTCTCTCTCTCTCTCTCTCTCTCTCTCTCTCTCTCTCTCTCTCTCTCTCTCTCTCTCTCTCTCTCTCTCTCTCTCTCTCTCTCTCTCTCTCTCTCTCTCTCTCTCTCTCTCTCTCTCTCTCTCTCTTCTCTTCTCTTCTCTTCACAGCTCACCTCATCTCAGCTCATCTCTGGGTGCTTCCCACTCGAGTCCCTTGACTAGAGAGTGCCTCAGCTCTCTGACACCTACAGGTCTAAGCCCTCGTGTCCCCTATTGCAGTCTCCTCTACCCCAGACGCTAGACAGACAGCCACTACACCGTACAATTCTATTGGTGTAATCCCTTCTGTGCATCACGGACCACAAAAAGGACTGACTAATCCAATGAAATAGTATAATAGAGAAGCCACAGAGGCATGCCAAGGTGACACTTGAAACATTACAATGGGTTAGTAGTGGGAGCATGAGGAGTTCATAGAGATCTAAAACACACGTTTGGTCTAAGTTTTTATTTCTATACCCACTGCAGGACAAGCAGTGTTGTAAAAGTTAATTTTCTCCAGTTCTGTTCATGAACTTGAAAATGAACTAGTTTGCAACAATTGTGCATAGTAATTGTTCGTTCATAGTTCCAAAAATTAACTAGTTCATAGTTCTTTTTTTCCAGGAGGTTGTTGCATGCTACTTTCTTCAATATCAGACTATATTACACCACAGACAACAATTATTGTTTATCAGAACAGTGAAAACATTTATTGGATATCATCTTATAATACAAAGTATTGGGGCTCTTTGTAATGTATTTGGCTGGGTTTTCACCTGAACTCTAAGGAAATGTGGCACCCTGTAAGACAAAGGCACCAGTAGTTTGTTCAGGCACCAGAATATTTTTTTCGTATTTTGTTCATCAGGGAGTAAATAGTGTGCATCCAGTTCCCATTTGCCCAAATAATGAGCCTGGTCAGGTGTTACTTTAGGAATAAAAGCATGGTAGGCCTACTGCACAGGACTCCACACAGTGGAAATGCAGTGTTCATTCAACATTTAGAGTGAGTACTTGAATGACGAAATACTCTGAGAATACTAGAATATGTTAAAACAACTCTAAGTGTTGAATTACGTTAATAAGGCCTTTTTACTGTGTAGGAACATGGGACCATGATAACATGAAAGTGAAAGCCCATTGGGAAACTCCAACTCCCATTGTCATTGTGACACAGCACACAAGTGAACACTGCACACTGCACACAACGAAATTGCATTTATGCCTCACCCGTGCAAGGGGGCAGCCCTCAGTGTCGCCCAATGGGGAGCAGTGCGGTGGGACGGTACCATGCTCAGGGTACCTCAGTCATGGAGGAGGATGGGGGAGAGCACTGGTTGATTACTCCCCCCACCAACCTGGCGGGTCGGGAGTTGAACCGGCAACCTCTGGGATGCAAGTCTGACGCCCTAACCGCTCACCCATGACTGCCCGCATATGCGGCTCTAGACATAGGCTACAGCCCTGGGAACATGAGCAAAGTTGGCAGTCTGCGCCAGCGGAATTCTGCACACCACCCTTAGACATGCAGCTAGTTCTCACAGTGCTCCGGTTGTTCAGACCTTCCTCAGGTTAATTCAATTGAGGTAAACTCACCTGAGGAGGGTCTGAATGAGTCAATGTATGTGTATTTCGGGCGCCATTGGGGGCTGGCCCCTTACACGAGTATGGCATAAATGCTTTTTCGTTACGTGCAGTGTGTAATGTGCACTTGTGTGCTATGGAGTGTGGAAGTCAGGATACTGAATTACTAGGGAGTGAAACACAGGGCTGTGGTTGTGGCCGGATATGCTATTTTTACATTATGTTTGTTAAAGTGGTGGGGACAAGCTGGGTTTATCTCAAAAATGGTATGGACATGTCCCCACCATCCACACAGAAAATTACACCCATGGGGTTCAGGTCCCCAAGATTAAAGACGCTCTCTCATATGAAAAACAAGGCAATTACCAACCAGCTGCTAAAAGCAAGTCGTACTAAAATGTTTTTCCAGGTTAAATTAAAATAGATCCATTGAACCAAAACTCCCAAAACTAAAAACATCATATGATACACGACTATACTTTATTTTCAGTTTACACTCATTTTGCATCCATGAACAACACTTGTTTATAAGACAGGACACAGGACACATAGCATCACATCACAAGACTAATGCACAACTGACAAAAAACAAAGGACGCAGGCCTATATACAGACATACAGTACATGCATACATACATTACATAC
>NC_085876.1:6639363-6651863 GCF_034702125.1 Engraulis encrasicolus
GTAAGAAGGCATGGAAACAAGAACAAAGAAACAAAGACAACACAAAAGAAGCAGGTACAGAAAAAGAAAAGCAAAGGTCCAAAAAGTATGAAGCCTAGTCCAGAAGAGCTGCTAACTGGCCCAGGCAGCATTGGCCCAGTTCAGCTCAGCAAGGCACTGTTGTGTATCAGTGCATGGCTGTGCAGACAGCGCACTTCTGGGCCTTTATGAGTGCAATAACAGCATTACGCTGGTTGCTGGTTGCCGGCTGCCCGGTCGGACACAGAGAAAGTGCTGTGTGCGTAAAACAGCCGTGAATCACAGCCAGGGGACAGGCTGGCCACCACAGGGCAGGCAGGAAAACTAACCGTACTGATGCTGGCAAATTTACCATAACGGCTGCAAATACACACAGCTGGGCACACACACATATACGCACGAATGCACGTATTCACATTGAATACTCACAACTTTCCACAAACTGCTATTAACACGCAAAAAAACACACACACAACACACACATACACTCACAGTCACAGTCACGCACACACACACACACACACACACACACACACACACACACACACACACACACACACACACACACACACGCACACGCACACGCACACGCACATATACACACTGACTGAGACATCAACATTTCATAGAAGGAGCCAATCTTAATCTTACTGAATGTTCCCAAGCTCCCGCTTTATCACAGCTGTCTGCTACCACACGAAGACACACCAACACACACACACACACACAAGAACACACGAACACACACACGCACACGCACACACACACACACACAAGAACACACAAACACACACACGCACACGCACACACACACACACACACACACACCATCTGATCTGTTTTCTTCAGAGAACCATCAAAGCCTGACTAAAGGGGGAGAGGGCTTTGGCTACTGTACGTGACCAGACATCAGGGAGAGGCACTGGCCCCAACCCGCTAGAACCGCAATTCCTCGGCCAATCAGCTTCCTGGGTGAGGCTCAACAGCCAATGGGCTTTTAGCGTAGCGAGCCACTGAGTCTGACAGCTATCAGGTTTCACTTGCTTATAGTGCTCCAGTGTCCCACAACATATTGCAGAATAAGCAGGGTCAGTACAGCATATTGCTAATAAATCAATGTGACTTTGCTCCAGCAAGCAAACAAACAGCAATTTAGATTTGGTATTCAAATAATCAGTGTGAGTCGTAGTGATACGACATGTAGTGGGGATCCTTTCATACTGTAAAATGCATGAATGTAAAAATAAATATTAACTGATGTGAAAAGAAAAACATGGTGACCAAGTTGTCTTTCTTTTGCCTGATTTCCCAGCTTTCAGTAAAAGCAATACGATAACTCACACCATAAGTGCATAGGAGCTGAGTTTGCTTATTTTCAAAACGGATGACCTCTTTTTCACCTGAGAAAAAGCCTGCTTTTGAAGTGGAACAGCAGTAGAAATGCCAGATAATGGGCTATATGTCCATAACGTGGTCACTCCCGTACATCAGCGGTTCCCAAACTTTTTCTGATGATAGCTCATTACAGTAAGACACAGCGTTATTAATTTACTGTTATCCGCATGGCAATGGTGGGGTGGCGTCCGCGCCAATGTCTTATCCTGTGCGTATCGCTCGGTGCGTAATTCCAAGAGCAGTATGATAAAGGGAAGAAAGGAGTCGCACACTGGAGCTGGATGCAAAATCAAAAAATGTATTAAACAAAGCCGAAAAAAATGTAAATAAAACCGACAGACATGGCAATGACCAAGTCGTAGTCATATTTTAGCGACAGCCCAACTGCAACATCCCAAACAAATGAACATCTTTTGTCGCTTATTTTCATGTGAAATTAAGCAAATAAACTGATTAAACACACAAAGAATATGGTAACACAATTTGAAATCATGTAATAAAGTGAGCTCAGACATGAAATCGTTATACACAGCACGATTTGCAGTGTTCCAGTTGATCTACACTTAAACACCTGGGACAGCGAGAAAAGTGTTAATTTCAATAGTTGAATAGAGTAACACTGTGAAATTGCATTGTGCATCGCAATGTACTGCAAGAATAATGCATCCAGCGATTAAGGAACTATAAACATATTTATACAATTAGTACAATGTTATTAAGGTAGAGGTGACCCTCTTTACACACAAGCACGCACGCACGCACGCACGCACTCACACACGCACAAACGCACACACACACACACACACACACACACACACACACACACACACACACACACACACACACACACACACACACACACACACACACACACACACACACACACACACACACACACACACACACACACACACACCTTGTGGAGATGTCTGTCTTTCAGGCTTTAATCTGAGCACCCCATGCTGCAAATACCACTGGAGGTGGTCTGACATTTACTCCTCTGATCAGCAGAGCATCTAGCATCAGGCCATTACACACACACGCACGCACGCACACACACACACACACACACACGCACGCACACACACACACACACACACACACACACACACACACACACACACACACACACACACACACACACACACACTCATGCACGCACGCACGCACGCACGCACGCACGCACACACACACACACACACACACACACACACACACACACGCTTCTACAAACCTCCTGGAGCTCAGATTACAGGCCCTGATGATTGAGGATGCAGGAAGAGGACATCAAGAGAAGTGAGGGCGGAAGGAGAGAGAGAGAGAGAGAGAGAGAGAGAGAGAAAGGAGAGAGAGCGAGAGAGAGAGAGAGAGACAGAGAACAGAGAGAGGGGGAGATGTGTGGGAGTGAGAGATGAAAGAGAAATGGAAAGAGAGAAAGAAATAGAGGGAAGGAAGCAGGAGAGATACGGAGAGAGGAACAGAGATGGAGAATGATAGACAGAGGAGTAGATAAATGGTATGAAAGAGAGGGGGAAAGAGATGGAGGCAGGCTGATTGAAAAGAGATAAGAGGTGAATGGATGAAGAGAGCGGGACGGAGAGAGAGGTGGAGAGAGGCAGATAGAATGGATGAAGATGAAGAAGGAGATAAATGGAAGGACAGCAAGAGATGGGGGAGGAGAAAGATGGAGATAAGAAGAGGGGTAGGGTGAGAGAGATAGATAGGAGAGAGGAGAGAGATGTTGTAAAGAGAAATTGAAAAAATGAGAGACGATGCTCTCTGAGGAAGCAGAGAGAGAGAGAGAGAGAGAGAGAGAGAGAGAGAGAGAGAGAGAGAGAAAGAGAGGGAGAGAGAGATAGAAAGACACAGAGAGAGAGAGAGAGAGAGAGAGAGAGAGAGAGAGGTATAGTATGAACAAAATGTGTATCAGAGAGAGAAAGACAAAAAGTGTGCAGGGCGCATGCACACCCAACTGCCTTTAGTATGAGTATTTGGTTGCATTTGGTTGCTGCATGTATAGCAATACCATGACCATATGCATGAACACACACACACACACACACACACACACACACACACACACACACACACACACACACACACACACACACACACACACACACACACGCTTGCACCCACACACATAAACACACATGCTTGCATGTATGCTTGCAACCACACACACACACGTGCACAAGTACACAAACTCACGTGCACACACACACGCACGCACGCACGCACGCACGCACGCACGCACGCACGCACGCACGCACGCACGCACGCACGCACGCACGCACGCACGCACGCACGCACCACACACACACACACACACACACACACACACACACACACACACACACACACACACACACACACACACACACACACACACACACACACACACACACACACACACACACACACACACACACACACACACACACACACACACACACACACACACACACACACACACACACACACACACACACACACACACACACGCACACGCACACGCACACACACACACAGGGGAGACAGAGACAGCTATGACAGTAAGTGAGAACAAGTGAGTGTTTTGGGAACATTTCAGGATCATGCAGGAGAACAGATGGTTAAGAGAACGTAAGTGCAGTTCCAACAAACACACACACACAGACACACACACACAGACACACACACACACGCACACACACACACACACACAAAAACAGACACACACACACGCACACACCCACGCACACACACACACGCACGCACCCACGCGCCCACACACATGCACACACACACACACAACGCCAGAGATTAACACGTCCACACACACTTCCAAGTCAGTGTTAGTGCGATGGAGGAGATAGGGCATGTGGAGGGCATACAGACTGAAAGACTCCAGCAGACTCTACAGCTGGGATGATACAGAGGAAATGGATCTAGTGTGTGTGTGTCTGTGTGTGTGTGTGTGTGTGTGTGTGTGTGTGTGTGTGTGTGTGTGTGTGTGTGTGTGTGTGTGTGTGTGTGTGTGTGTGTGTGTGTGTGTTTGAGATAGAGAGAAGAGAGACAGAGAGAGAGAGAGAGAGAGAGAGAGAGAGAGAGAGAGAGAGACAGACAGACAGACAGACAGACAGACCGAGATTGAGATAAAGAGACAATAAGAGAGAGACAGGGACAGATACACGGAGAGAGAGAGAATGAGAGAGGGAGATCGAGAGAGAACGAGAGAGAGTACGGGAGAGAGCAGTGTTGGGAATAACGGCGTTTAAATAAACGGCGTTACTAACGCCGTTACATTTTTCAGTAACGGGTAATCTAACTAATTATTCTTACTGTCAGTATAACGCCGTTACAATTTCATACACTCCGTTACTGCACGTTACTGTTTTAGGGTAGCCTATGCGTCGTCACCGTGCGTTCTATTACCAAAACCTCTCCATACGGTCATATGGCCACGTTCGCCGCTGCCATTCACCCAGTAGAAGTCAGAAAGAGGGACAGAATGAGTGTGTGTGTGCTGCTTGGTGAACAGTGTTTGTCTGATCCCAGGATTGTTGCGTTTGCGTCCGGATAGGTGGTCCGCATCACCGGGGGATGAATGGAGGGAGCGCAAGATAACATTACCAGACCCACTTCTCTCGCCCCTAATTCCTCCACCAATACCTGTATGGACACTACGATTGCATTCGCCACTACCACCGACTCACTTGAGATCGGATAAAGTCACCGAATGAGTTTCAATGTGTGTGTGTGCTTAGAGAACATCCTTGCTTCGCATGTCGGCATCACTGCCTTCGGAAGTTTCGCCGCGGTAAACAAAGAGTGCTCGTCCGATCATTATCCTCCTCGTGAGATAAAAACGGTCCTTCAGAGTCAGAATAGGTAAATAACATGCTCAGAACTTCATCATCTTCTTCATCATGATTCAACTTCTCACTAACCACGATGAAATAGCTCGCTGATAGTTCGCTGATAACAACACAAACTCAACTCGCACGCTTCGAGACAAAGACGCAAAGTGGCTACTTCCGCATTTTGTGGTCGCGTCACAGGTCGCGTCTTTTACTGCTTCACGACTCTGTGAACTACAAAATGACGTAATCGTAGTCTGGTCAGAAATATTCTAAAATCTCTCTGGTCTGGTTTGAAAGGGTAGCATTTAGTAATAATTAAAATGTAAATACTACATTTAGTAGTAATTTAAAGTTGGATTTAACATGCACATTTTCAGTTGAATTTAAATAAGACTATTAAAATGTGTTATTTTCTTTTATTAAAAAAAAATATATTTTGTCCATCCAGTGGCTTTGGTTTATTATGTTGCATGGTCGGGGGGCGAGTAACGCAATAGTTACTTTTACTGGTAACTAGTTACTTTGATACCGGAGTAACCCAGGAAGTAACTCAGTTACTTTTTTGGAGAAGTAACTAGTAACTAGTAACTAGTTACTTTTTCAAAGTAACTTGCCCAACACTGGGAGAGAGAGTAAGAGAGAGAAAGAGAGTAGGAGAGAGAAACCGAGAGAGAGAGAGAAAGTAGGGGAGAGAAAGAGCGAGACGGAGAGTGACAGAGTAAGATAGTAGGGTGGGTATCTTTCAACACGCCCCAAATGCTCGATGACTAATGACATTGAAGAGTAACAATGGCTTCTCACAGCGAGCCATCAGATAAGGCTGAGAAAGAACAGCCTCTGACTACAAAAACGAGAAAACCTAAAAAAAATAAAAACTCCAAATGCTTCTTGTATTCCATTCTCCCCTGATTCCCCTTTAATTCCAGACAACCCTAATTGAGCAAATACCCCAGCGAACAAATAAGCAATCAGCTAATTTGCCTCCCCTTTGACAGAGTGCCAGCTCAGTGCAACAAAGGACACTCCATCTCTTCTCAGCAGAATGCAGCTTTTATTCTGCCCTACTAGCTTTTAAAGGTGCACTGTGTAGGATGGTGGCCAGAGTAGGTATTGCAACTATGCTGCTCATTCTCATTTTCTCATACTGCCAAATGTGATCTTTCTATAAATATTAATAAACTAGTATTTACTAGTATGACCAAAGTACAGTAAGTTTTGCAGCTAAAAAGGTTTATTTCTGGAAATTCAAAATGAGGGACAATGAAGAAGATTCATATATGAATAGTGTAATTTTCCAGTGAGTATTTATGAAAAAGGTGACATTTGTAAATGGGCAGCATGAATGCTGGAAATAAACTACTAAAAATATTACACTGTGCACTTTCAATAGTCACCACAGTGACAATTGGAAGTGAGAATCAGAGTAGCATCTATTGCCTGATGCCTGGGACACATAGTACGTACGTGTGCCCGAATTTGGCCAAGCGATGCAAACTTCACAATTCATTCCTATGATGGAAGCGAAGGCAGCGAAGGCAAGCGAGCAGGGGCGAAGCCAAGTGAGGAGCGAATGTCACCTGCGGTGGCCAATCAAATAAACAAAATGAACGTTTTAATCGATGTGATTTATCACCACGACCTGATGACCGTTGTGCTTCCAGTGTGGAACACTGAATTGAGCCTCTCTTCACTTTCTCCCCAGCGTGAGACACAAGAGGGAGTACCGCCCCCGGCTATGGCTCAGATGGCTGTGGCACTACTGAAACTACTAGAGTTAGAAGTGTCCAAGACACTCTTCCGAAAGTTAAAATAACCTTATTAGATGGCTAAATCATTTTAGAAAAGCTAAAAACGGCCGAGTCAATTGACTCAGTTTTCAGCACTACTGAACTGTTGCGCCAGACACCGTGGTTAAATTCCGATCTGAGGTCTTTCCCTAATCCTCCCCTGGCTCTCTCTCCCATTGCATTCCTGACTCCTCTCAAACTGTCCTGTTGTACAAGAGCGAGACCCCCCCCCCCCCCCCCCCAAAAAAAAATGAGAGAGTGCCAGGCCAGTGCAGTGGTTACAGCTGTGGCTGCTGGATGGTGGATCATGTGTAGCTTCTTACTGGAGATTGGCCCATCGACGGGCCTATTCACTCTTTGCTGAAAACATTGCACTAAATCATAACAACATTGGTACGACAATGCAGAGAGTCTGAAGTAACCGATTAAGGCTTGGTCATTACCATGTTGATGACAAAAAGGTTGTTACAGAGGCTCTGCGCTAAGGGGTTGTTGTTGTTTCTTGGGCCATCATCACACCTGAGTGTGTCTGAAGTACATGAGAGTGCACACACACACACACACACACACACACACACACACACACACACACACACACACACACACACACACACACACACACACACACACACACACACACACACACCATTTAATTTCAGACGACCCTAATAGAACAAACACCCAAACGACCAAATAAGCACTCATCTAATTTCCCTCCCCTTTGACAGAATGCCAGCAGCAGTACACCCTAGGAGGTACTTCACATGGGAAGCAAACAGCCACGCACGCCGACAGCGCAGTACAAATGGGACAGTTGTCCCGGGCCCAGGGAGAGGGGGGCCCAGAATTGAGTCCTCATTATTGTACTGTGTGTGTGTGTGTGTGTGTGTGTGTGTGTGTGTGTGTGTGTGTGTGTGTGTGTGTGTGTGTGTGTGTGTGTGTGTGTGTGTGTGTGTGTGTGTGTCATTGTCCTGGGAATGGCCATAGATGTCAGCGGCCCTGGAACTAAGCACCCTGTCTCTTCTCAGTGGAAGGTGGCTTTTCTTTTGCCACTACTGGCCTTTAATTGCCAGTGCACAGCAACAAAAAAAACTAACAGCACACAAATGCCCTTTCACCGCCCATTATCTAGCAGGGAGTGGATGTCTCACTGAGGGCCCTGCAGCAAGCCAGTAGAGTGCAGTGGAGAGGGAGGGGAGGACGGGAGGATGAGAAGAGGAGAGGAGGAGGTTGGATGTTGCTTTGCCTTCTTGCTTCCTAGGATTGGAGCTGGGTACTTCAACACACTCACACACGCACGCACGCACGCACGCACGCACACACACACACACACACACCTTATATGTGAGGAGTGTTGGTTATTTCATGTTTCCATTAGACAAACATAGACACATACAGATGCACAAACAGACAGGCAGACATAAACACACTGATGTTCACACACTCACACACACACAGTGATGCACGCGCACGCGCATGCACAACAGCCTGAGGCTACAGACCTCTTCCTGTGGATAGAGAGAGCAGTTCTGTGCTCTTTAACGCTCCTACATCTTCACGCTGAATGCACACTCCAAATGAAAACATGGGCTACATCAAAGTACACATAAGTGCACCTAAGGTGTAGGAAGAGTGGGTCCAAGGTCTCAGAATCGACATCTCAAACAATATTTGGCATCGAACAGGTACTGGTAAGACCAGGCATCATGGACCAATAATGAGTGAGAAAGCAAGTAAAAACCTATCAAACTGGAAAAAAATACACCCCACAAACTTGCATTGTTGTTGTTGCATTGTTACTTCAACACTTTCTGAATAGGGCCAATACACTACAAAGCAGAGTGTTTAATTAAACTCTCAAAATGATGAATTTACAGTTATTCAACACTTTGCCTGTTACCCATGCTTACATTGGGTGAAGTCAAGTCTCTTAGTTTTGAATTATCACTGCAAAATGTACTGCGTGCAACAATACCACGTCACCCTGTCATCACTGCAGATTGTGTCAGGAGTGGTATTCAGGGCAGGAAGCCGTGGGAGAGACACCTATTGGCCACGAGCCATATGAGGGACTCCCAGGTTATGTTGACCCAACCAACAGAGACCCAGAACGTCTGTGCATGTGTACAGTGCCAAAATGGTAATTCAGCACTTCAACAGAGTCATGTTAGCATCTTCTAGTCGTGTATTTGGTGCCAGAGTACTCTCTAAGTGTTGACTTACAGTAATCCTGCATGTTTAAAGTGTATGAACCCCTTTCAGAACAACAGCAGACAGATATCAGCAAACTGAGCAAAAGAATGTCTTATTTCTCCCCCTTCATTACAAATTGAGTCAGAAGAGAGAGCCTAAGAGCATCTCCTGTATTGCCTGAGTCATAAGAGTCAGTCAGGTTATGCTGACCTGATGCAATGCTACAGTGCTGAATGAATGGCATACAGTATTGAAGAGACGTCCTGGGCCATCATCACACCTGTATGAAAGGCATGAGTGTGCTGGGCCCCCTGCGTGCTGTCTATGAATCTCAATGGGGAACATCCCTTGACTGCCATTCCAACGTGGTCTGGTTCTGCATTGCATTGCATTGGTTGGTTGGTAATCCGGACTGGTCCCAGAGTAACTATTTATTTTACGGTTCACATGCCGCTAATATGCCTAATTACTGCCTGTATGAGAGATTTATACTGTAAAACAGAGTTCAGCAAAATCAACTAGGTCTTATTGCACTTTTCAATGTTTATTGGTATGCGTAATTGCCTGTTTATTTATGGCCCCTCTTGTTTTCTTGCCTTTGTCTTAGCTATGTGTATTTGTGTTGTTAAATTTGCAAGCCATTCCTAGCAACTGTATGTTATACTGTTGATTTGGCTATAATAAGCTTGAACTTGAACTTGAATTACGATAATAGTGAATCAAAAATAAAGGAGTCCTTTAAAAGGACGTATTGACAATGAATAACAAGAAATTTGACATCTAACAAACATCTAACAAATCTAACCAACATCTAGCTAATTGATTTTGCAAAACACATGTGTCATAAATCACTTACAGAGGGTTAAGTCTGTATTAGTTGTTAACAGGGCTCTAAATTAACACCAGTCAACTGGCCAAATACTGGTGATATGTCAGTTTAACTTGTAGTTAAGACTTACTTGCCACTTTGACCCATTAGTGAGTGTGTGTTTGGCTATTGAGATTAACATCTACTAGACATTTTGGCTGGTTATGAAAAGGTTAATTCAGAGCCCTGGTTGTTAGCATGTAAAAATTAGAATAAAGTGTTATCACACCCAAATGTGAAGTCACTTATTATTAATAATAAACTAAATGTTCAATGTTCCATTGCTTTCATTCCCCATTCCAAGCTTTGGATTCGGAGCACATCAAGCACAGGTCCACAATAAACTATGGTCTTAACACTTCTCAAGGCAGCTTGTGCCTTGTCAAAAGAATAGAGTCTGTCTGAGTCCTTCTTGTGCTGCGAGGGATGCTCTGCATATAGATCTTGTCAGTGGTGCCACTTTTGAGTGATTATTTCTAGTGTTTCAGAAAAACAAACCTGCTTTTGGTGTCATCTTCTGCTGGCTGCAGCCATATGGATGACAGAGAGAGGGGAAGAGAGAGAAATGAGAGAGACCAGAGTCCTCAGTGCTCTCGATGTGTGGGGAGAGAGAGAGAGAGAGAGAGAGAGAGAGAGAGAGAGAGAGAGAGAGAGAGAGAGAGAGAGAGAGAGAGAGAGAAAGGGAGGGAGCGAGAGAACAGCAGTGTGTCCTCAGTGCTCCAGCTGCAGATTGTTCTTTTGTTTGCATTCCAAATTGGATCCCCCCTCCCCTTTGCCCTCATGCCAAGAAGGCACTGACGACACTGAGCTACTGTGTGTGTGTGTGTGTGTGTGTGTGTGTGTGTGTGTGTGTGTGTGTGTGTGTGTGTGTGTGTGTGTGTGTGTGTGTGTGTGTGTGTGTGTGAGAGAGACAGAGAGACAGACAGAGAGAGAGAGAGGTAGAGAGAGAGAGACAGAGAGACAGACAGAGAGAGAGAGAGGTAGAGAGAGAGAGAGAGATGTGTGTGTACGGTATGTGTGTGAGTGTGTGTCTGCTTGCGTGCACTTGTGTGTTTGTGTAGACAATGCTAGTGTACAAAGACACTATGCTACAGTCACAGTCCCTATTGTTAGAGACAGGATGGGGCGCTAAGACGGACTCTAACTCAATCCAGTCTCATTTTCCAGAAAAGCAACTAAGCAAACTAAGACCAGTGGTACGACACATCCTGCTTCACCTCCCTCCCTCCCTCCCTCACTCCTCTCAAGGTGGAAGCCAGAGCAGAGCGTAGGGTAGAGGTTTGGCTCACTCGCGACCGCAGGAAATGTCGCAGTAGCACTGGGCGGAAGAAAAGAAGCCGGGACAAAAAGGAGAAAAGAAGCCATGCAAGCCAAGCAGTTCCTATTCAGATGCGCTGACTGAGTGAAACTCCATGGCTTCGAAATGAACAGAACAGTAACGTGCAGTGCACATCGGCCTATCTAGTATAGCTATCTGTCTATCTGTCTGTCTGTCTGTCTGTCTGTCTGTCTGTCTGTCTGTCTGTCTGTCTGTCTGTCTGTCTGTCTGTCTGTCTGTCTGTCTCTACCTATCATCCTTTCAGTGTAACTGTTTTAGGCAACAGAATCTGAGGTATTAATATTGCAAGACTTTCTTGTACTTTGTAGCCAAACAAATAAAAAAAGCTTAAAAAGATTTCCGGGCCTAACAGAAGTTTGAGAGTCCCTACACTGATAAGCATCGAGAACAAAAGGTGCACTACACCCTGGAGAACTCCAAATTCCTGTTAGCTTTCTTACAGTTACACTAACTGATCTATGGAGGGTGACAAGATGGGTAGCTGAGATACATTACGTAACGTTGGGAATGTAAGAACAGCATGTACGTAATCTACAGTATCTATTTATTTACAAAGAACGCTTTGCTGTGTTGATTCCACACTCAGAGAGTATGGCCAACTAGATGAGTGCTGAATTTTACACTCTATGTGTTGAATTAATGCAGAAACATTTCCAGTGTATCTTCTGTGGCATCTTTAATACTAACTGGTCCTTCGAGGGTGTCGAGATGGGTAGCTGAGGCCTGTTGCGTAACTTTGGGGAATTTATGTAAGGACTTCACATCCTATTAGGAGTGAGCAGGGAACAGAGGTGGAAGAGGGGAGTCATATTGGAGTCTAACCCCTCTCTAAAAGCCAGAAGCTTCTAACGGTAATTAGAACTACTTCCCCCAACACTTACTGTGAAAGTGAAGTGAAAGCCCACCTGGGAAACACCCATTGTCATTGTGACAAAGCACTCAACAGCACACAGTGCTCACTGCACACAACGAAATAGAATTTATGCCTCAGTCCTGCAAGGGGGAAGCCCCAAATGACGCCCATAGAAAGCAGTGCGGTGGAACCATGCTCAGGG
>NC_085876.1:6654363-6664363 GCF_034702125.1 Engraulis encrasicolus
CACTAATGAGTAGTCAAAGTTCACAAGCATTAAAAATCATTTGTTTCCTTGTACATCGTTTTTCATACGTCTGGTTGCTATATTTGCATAGCTCACGCTGCATTGAAGGATTTTATAAGCAGCCCCAGAAGAAGAAAAAAACAGTGTGAAGAGACAATGCATAAATATTGACAATGCAAGTGAAAACAGGCAGGTAAGATGATCGTGCGTGATGCGTGGAATAATTAAAAATAATGTAATTAAATTTCAAAGCTATGTGAGAGGGTGAGTGTGTGCTTGCAGGACTTGTTCACATGTGTCTGTTCAAAGTGAGCAAAATTAGCATAGACATCTCCCTGAAAGTAGCTTTGGAATACGGGATGTCTGCTATTACATGTAAAACGGTTGTTTGTGATTTGTGAACAAAATTGCCTTTTTTAGAAGAGAGTACATTGTTTTGAGACAAGAAGTTCATTTTGTTCATTTTGCAGAAAAAGTGAGGGCCTTTTGTTCATTTTGCAGAAAAAGAGGTCTTTTGCTTGTTGTGTGTGAGTTTTTAGATTTCTGTGTAGAATTTTCAGAATTCAAGACATGATTCCATGAGACGATGTGTGTAAACAAGAAAAACAGTAATTTTCTTCCTGGTTCACAAGCTTTGTGCTTCGACTAGACAGAGGCAATGCCGTTACTTCTAGAGCCTACAGTCCAGCCTGTCAACATCCAATACAATTCAAGATGACTTGCCTGCCTGCTCGTATTATGAACCATGGTGTGTTTTCAAAAGACACAGAGATACTCCTCTGCTGCTCACTACACCGACGGCCCAGGTGAAGAACCTTGCCAATGTGTATGAAACCCCAAAACCTAGCATTGTGCCAATATAAGGATGCCTAATGTTATATACGTACAAAGTACAATATTATTAATGTAGAAGTGACTCAAACACTCTCTCTCTCTCTCTCTCTCTCTCTCTCTCTCTCTCTCTCTCTCTCTCTCTCTCTCTCTCTATCTCTCTCTCTCACACAGACACACATACACACAAACACACACACACACACACACATGCACGCAAACACACCAATCTTCTGTGGCACTCACCACCCCCACCCACCTCCACCCATCCATCATTTGTGATATGAATGTTACATTTGTTGGTGATGTCATCTGCATAGTACACTTGGCACTGCAGACCAAAATGACAAACAAAATAAATAGAAGCTACCCTGGGACACTCTCTGCTTCTATTCCTATCCTATGTCTACATTTCCATACACTTTTTTCTTTCAGTCGTTCTCTCAGCTGTCTCTCCCCCTCCTCTTCCTTCTCTTTCTTTTTCTATCCTTTCCTCTTTGGCTCCATCTCTCTCTCTCTCTCTCTCTCTCTCTCCCTTTCTTTCCCTCTCTCTCTCTCTCTCTCTCTCTCTCCTCTCTCTATCTCTCTCACTCTCTCCTCTCTCTCTCACTCTCTCCTCTCTCTCTCCTCTCTCTCTCTCTCTCCTCTGTCTCTCTCTCTCTCTCTCCTCTTTCTCTCTCTCTCTCTCTCTCTCTCTCTCTCTCTCTCTCTCTCTCTCTCTCAGCACCTCTCCACACCTTCATCAGCATCCATCAGTGAATGCGTGTGTGTGTTTGCATGTGTGTGTGTGTGTGTGTGTGTGTGTGTGTGTGTGTGTGTGTGTGTGTGTGTGTGTGTGTGTGTGTGTGTGTGGTGCTGCCAGGCTGTTCCCTCTACGCAAATGCTGGCAAAAATAACATCCACCATCTAGCTACAGCTACACACTCTCTCTCTCTCTCTCTCTCTCTCTCTCTCTCTCACACACACACACACACACACACACACACACACACACACACACACACACACACACACACACACACACACACACACACACACACACACACACACAGAGCTCAGGAAGAAAAGGCTGCATTTTCCAGCCACCTCCAGGCACAAGCTCACCACTTGCCCCAGCGCAGTGCAGCATAGCAGCACACACACCAGATAAGATAAGGGGAACATTAGGGGCTCAGGTGCACCACATGCATGACTTGGACAGAGAGAGAGAGAGAGAGAGAGAGAGAGAGAGAGAGAGAGAGAGAGCGAGACAGAGCGAGAGAGAGAGAGAGAGAGGTGGGAGAGTGTGAAATGGGATAAATAGAGGCAAACAAAAGAGAGCTAAAGAGAGAGACGGAAAGAGAATAAAAGCGAGATAGAGAGAAATGTGAGTGTGTGAGATAGGCAGAAGAAAGAGTGAGATAAAGAAAGGGAGCAAAAGAAAAAGATGCTGTAGAGTCACAGAGAGAAACAGAGATGGACACAAGGAGATAGAAATGGTACCGAGAAACAGGGTGGTGGGACACGGTTGATGAGCTAATGGAACCCATTGCAATAGCACTGATAGCGCTACTAGCAGCGACTCCCATAGCAACGCTAATAGCGGTCGGTTGCGGGGCGTCACGGCAACCCTGGGGCCCAGACGGAAGCAGGAGACGGCAGTGCAGTCCCCCACTCCAGTAGACTGAGAGACACAGTGACAAAACCTCAGACTTACTACAGATACACACAGCTCACTCTGTCTCATGTACACCATACCATAGGCGCCGACTTTTGTTTTGTCCCGTGGGTGCTCACGGTTCCCAACTGGGGGTCGCGACCCACAGAAAGTCCCGTTTGTTTGCCATGCCTTGCTTTCCAACAACATAACCGGTTCATGAGTTGGTGACTTTATTTGAATGAGTAGGCTACATAATAAATGTATTCGAGGCTTATTTATTTTCGTTGTGGTTGTCAAATCAATAGGCTATTTTACAATAAAATCGCCTATATTTGAATTGAGATTGAAAATGGAATTGCTTTACATGGTGAAGGGCCTATAAATTGAACGCAAAGCCCAGATCACGTTTGCCGGTGCCTTTTTCTAGACGGCATTATGACTAAAGGTGACCGTGTTTAAAATGAATATAGACTACACACAGCTGTCAAGCTAGAAGATCAAGATTTTCCTTGAGCATGCCACTAAAGCTAAATCTGCAGTCACGGAAGGACTATGCAGTCAGTTACTAAAATGAAACCATGCATGTGAAAGTTGTATGTCTTCAAATACATTTTTATGAAGCATAGCAGCATTGTGCAGTAGCCTAATACAGACGTCCAAAGAGGAACTCAATTGAAAACAATAACAGCAGCAGCAACGCGAGCGCCCACAGTGAATTCAGACTGGCGTTCAGTCACTTGCAACACAGCGTTCATACCACGCACTTCATGCGAGCTATGTTCAAACCAGGTCACAAACTCAGTCACAACTAAACCCAACAATGTTAGCAGCCAGAGCCGCATATAGCCTACAATGGCAAAACCATCAAACAGCGCACAACAAGCATGGATATGCAAAGGCTCAACTTGGTCATACCATCACTAAAGACCCATAGAGCATAGAGAAATATCAAATAAACAGCACACGGCGGTGCTACACATGGGATTAGCAGGATGACAGTGACTTACCATTTTGTAGTGGGCTAAACTTTCCAACTGCTATCCTGTATGTAAGAAGTCCTAGCTTGTAGTGAAAAGTAGGCTTAGATCCTTCGATAACTTCCATAACTTGTGAAATAATGAGCAACATAATTATACAGCTTCACGCGTAGTCTGACTCTGTGATAGAACTACTTCAACTTCGGAACCGTCTGCATAGACACTGCACTGTTCTGAAAACTCCAACCGGGCATTTTTAGTCAAGACTCCAACAGATATTTAGAGTAACAATGAAGCCTTCAACGGAATTTTAGTTATCTATGAGGGGTTTTTTTTTACCCTAACAGACAACAAGCTTTATCAATATCTGCTATCTCGAAGAGGTCTGCTTTAGCAGCACGAGGCAGCACGACTCATCAACAGTCCATTGGGCAAAAGCCCTGTATGCCATAAGGTCAATCCAAACATGTTTCTATGGTTACTGACATTGTGTACAAGAGCAACCGCAGAGGACAAAAAACGATCGGCGTGAAATAGCTTACATTAGGCATACAAGATGACATGTTTATCCCCTGACTGTTAACATTTTTATATCGACAAACAATTAAAAGCAACAGAAAATAAAGCAATATGTTTAATCTGCCAGAATGGACGGATCATTGTTCTGGAACCAACCCAGGCAGCCGGAAGAGGTCTCGAATTCTCTCGACCCGTCTAGCGATTACCCATCATGCTTTAAACAGTTTAGCATCTTCACAAATCAATCTATTTGAAACATTCTCTGACAGACATTAACTAAATATGCCTAAAATGAACGTCAGGATTTCACTTAAAACACAATACTATAATTATAATGTTTGCTTGTAGAGATTCTGCTGCCCCTGTATTATGGAAAGGATTAGACTTCACTGCCCACCGTGATGTATTTCAAACAGGATGGGTATATAAGCCTGACGATCTTTCAAATTTTAAGTCACGGTCAATAGCTACAGTAAGTGTGTAATATTTAGAACTTCTCTCGCTGATCGTATTACTGTAGCGCACGAAGCTGGCCATGGGTGCGCATGGGGTGCCCATATTTTCCGTGGGTGCCCACAGATTCTCGTGGGTGCCCGGGCCCTGGAGCACCCCCGAAGTCGGCGCCTATGCACCATACTGTAAACATACATACATACATACATACATACATACATACAGTACATGTATACATACAGGACATATCACAATCACACACCTGTACATACCGCTCTCTCTCTCACACACACACACACACACACATCTTAAACACACAGAGACATACATGCTAATGATACCAGTCGCTATGCTAATAGCAGTGTTATGGCAACCAATGCCCCGGGGGCCAGACGGAGGCACTTGGAGGGGGCGCTGCAGTCTCTCCCCCCCATCTGGTAGACAGCAGGTGGCTGACTGTAACTGAGTGGAGATGACTAGACTGCGCGTGGTAGTACTGTAATCAAGGACAGATTACTGCACGGGCCTACCAGGCCCAGGCCCAGGGGCCCAAGACCCAAGGGGGCTCTCTGTTTCCATTCTCATATTGCGTTGAAATGACATTTGTAGATGACTGAATTGTCAAAACTTGCCTCCAAACCTTCAATAACACAGGGTCAATCTAAAACCTTGAATCTTTTTGTAAATTAGCAACGCCCATGGAGCGGGGCCTTTCTTGGGGCCTTTCAACGCCCATGGAGCGGGCGCAGATACTGCTCGAGCTCTCAGTGGCTCCCCGTACTCCCAAGCTTGAGAATGTTTACAGCATAGACATGTCTCGGCCGTGGCAGTACTTCAGCACCACGACTGTGACCTTGCCCAATACGGCATGTAATTTCTCAGCTTCTCGAGTGCAGTGGTCCGCTGACCCATGAACCACTTTGATGATCGGTCCACCGCATGGACAGCCGCTCTCCTACAGGAGCGTCATGATCACGAGAAGTCTGTTCTCCAGCGAGAGCGATGATGTATGCATACATGCTTACGGTAATCCACATTTTAGAGAGTGAACTAATGCATCTGTGTAGAGATCAAACCTGATCATATACACTGCATCAAATTCATCATGTTTGATTGTTTTTTAACATTAGCCTATTGAGAAAAGCAACCAAACGCGACATCACATCACAAAAATCAAAGCGGCATCTATCATCTCTCCAGATGAGGTTCTGACGGATAGAGTATTCTAGTGGCCACTGTACCACCATTGTGTGGAGAACCACTGGTTGCCAACCGTCCCTTGAAATACCAGAATCGCCCCGTATTTAGAGACAAAAATATGGCTGACTAGGTCGTCCTCAGACGAGCCTTCCATCGTTGCTTCCAATCATCCCGATTCTCCATACATCTTTTCAATTCACTGGTACTCTGGGTTCCTGCGTCCTTATTACGTATGTTCACATAAATTAGTGTGGGACGTCCACAAGAATAAGGTGCCCCGTATTTTTTACACAGACAGTTGGCAATCCTACCTGCAGCTCGTTACATCTCGTTAAGCCGTTAGCTCACCTGCAATCCGGTTAGGCTCATCCATGAGGTTCATCCATTAGGGTTCGTTACTAATGAGGCTCAGGAGAGAGGTCACTTGGGTAGACAGACTGACACCACCTCACACACTCACTGGCATTACCACACACACACACACACACTTAATTTTATTTACAAATGTACAATATATCCAGAAAAAATGGAAATATGCTTATACAGTTAGGGCCATAAATATTTGGACATCTGCACAATTTTCGTCTTTTTGGTGCTGTACACCATCCCAATGGATTTGAAATGAAACAAACGATATGTACATTAACAGCAGACTTTCAGCTTTAATATGGGGGTGTTTGCGTCCAAATCGAGTGAACTGTGAAGGAATTATGACATTTTCTATCAGTGCCACCCCATTTTTAAGGGACCAAAAGTAATTGGACAGTCTAGTATTTATACATCAAACTTTCAATTTTTAATTATTTGGTTGCAAATACTTTCCAGTGGGTTACAGCCTATAATTTGCAATCCATAGACATCAATAGACACTTGGTTTTATCTCTGGTGATGCTATGGTGAGCTCTCTATTGCAACAGTCTTCAGTTCCTGCTTATTCTTAGGGTATTTTCCCTTCAGTTTTGCCTCCAGCAAGTGAAATGCTTGCTCAACCGTACTCAGGTGAGGTGATTGACTGGGCCATTGAATAATATTTCACTTTTTTGCTGTAGAAATGGCTTAGTGGCTTTCAGATGAAGCTTTGGGTCATTGTCCATCTGCACTGTGAAGCATTGTCCAATGAGTTCAGAACCATTAGGTTTAATATGACATGATAATATAGCCTGAAAATCTTCAGAATTCATCCTGTGGCTTTAGTCGGTAGTCCTCATCATCAATAAATACAAGGGGAAAATAGTATTGACAGATATGCCACCATGACACCATGACACTACCACCACCATGATTCACTGATTGGGTGGTATGCTTTGAATCATGAGCAGTTCCTTCCCTTCTCTATACTCCTTTCTTCCCATTACCCTTGTACAAGATGATTTTTGTCTCCTCTGTCCATAGGATGTAGCTCAAGACCTATACAGTCTTTTTAAGACGTTGTTTGGCAAAGCCAAATCTGGTATTGCTATTTCTGATGCAATCAATAATTTACATCTTTTAGTAAACCCTCTGTATTTCCTATGGTGAAGTGTTCCTCAATGTTCTTGATCTTTTTCTTGATTGTTGCCTTGGACATGTATCCACCGTTCACCTGGACACTGTTCTACATCTGGCCAACTGTTGGGAGATGGGTTTTTGTTCACCAGATACAGAATATTGTCTGTCATCCACAGCATTTGTCTTCCATTTCTGCCAGGTAATTTGGTGTTGCTCTGGTATTTATTTTTTTCCAACATTCTGAACTCTTGAATTAGTCATATTCAATGTTTCCCCATCTCTCAAATGGGTTTGTTTTGATTTTTTTTCAACCTTATGATGGCTTGCATCACTGATGGTGACAGGTGGACTTTGGATCTCATGGATATTCCGTAAAAATATATGGAAATGCAAATGGAACACTTCAAATGAACACTAAGACCTTGTATTGACATCTTGGTAATGGTGTAGTAAGGGAATAACACACATCTGACTGGAAAATAGCTGAGAAGCCTACTGTCCAATTACTTTTGATCCCTTGAAAAGTGGGCAACACACACAAAAAACGTTGCTATTTCATTCCTGTTTATGCGATATGGATTTTAACACCCTCACATTAATGCTGAGAGTCTACAGTTAATGCACAGCTTGTTTGTTTTATTTCAAATCCATTGTGGTGGGGTATAGGGTGGAAAAGGATGATGATTGTGTTGCTGTCCAAATATTTCTGGCCCTAACTGTATATACTTAAATATATTAATACCTTTTACCATCAGGATATCTTAATTGAAGGTTGAATATATTTAGAGAAGAGTTTTTTTCCAAATGGATTTTATAATTTCAAAGAAAAACAAGAAAAAGGGCATGTGCAGAAATATTGGCACCACTCCTTAAGATAATATTTGGTTGCACAGCCTTAATGCAGCAATGACAAACGTTTTTGTATTCATCAACAAGCTTCTTGCTTCATTTTCGCATTATGTATCAACCACAAGATATGTATAGAAAAAATCATGGTCGTCTTTATTATTTGTTGTCTGGAGATATGTCCCATTATGTGCTTAAACTTCAAGGGTGCCAATACTAACACGTAGAGCTATACATGCGTACATGCCATACTCACTTACCATCACACACACGTTAGGGCTGGGTTCAAAAGATCGATCTGCGATCCGATATCGATTCATGATTGAAAATTGCGATATCGATTCACAACTTTATGGATCGATCTTTTGCCGATGATTATAGGCGCTATTTTCTCAACCACATCCTGTAGCTCTCTTTCACATTCATATAGGATACATGCATAAATACACATGGCCTGTTCAAGTAAATAGTGCCAGTCTTTTCCCACCTATCTCTATAATACCAAGTTTCCTGCTTGTTTCTTTCATGTCATGTTTGTGTGGGCATCAAATGCTGAGATATTTTGGTTTATATAGCCGGTCTTAGAATTCTAGACATAAATGGGTTAAAGCGACAACCCAGCAATACAGAAGATCGACATCGAATCGAATTGAATCGGATCGTGGATCGAATCGGATCGTGACCTTCTGGATCGGAATCGAATCGATCCAGGAAATTTGGATCGATTCCCAGCCCTAACACACACACACACACACACACACACACACACACACACACACACACACACACACACACACGCACGCACGCACGCACGCACGCACGCACGCACGCACGCACACACACACACACACACACACACACACACCTTATTCACATGGGCAGGTGCTGCAGCCAGCAAGTTCATTAATGAACACATGTGTCACAGATATGTGCAGCCACACACATACATACGTACAGTGTCCCCAATGCACAGACACATGGTGCAGTCATCAGGAAGAGAAATATATTCAACTGCTGAATAGCCTACTTTTTCACACTGCATAATCACACTCATGTAACACCCTGATATATCACAGAAACGCACACACACCTTTAACACACCAACTTAGCACAGTCATTAGCCTTGCACACACACGCACACTTCTCACCATGTTTTCAACATCATTGCTTTCAACTATACAGTACAGAAACATACAGGTACACACCTTTAAAGTGATACTGTCCTATTTTGGGAAATAAGCTCATATTTCACCTTCCCATGAGTTAAATTGTTGAGTTTTACCTTTCTCCTGTAACATTTTTGTCTGAGTATGGTAATTAATAACTAATAATTTAATAATTTAGAATTTAATGGAGAATAATTTAACTCAAGGGGAGGTGGAATATCAGCTTATTTCCAAAAATGGGACAGTATCACTTTAACACAATAATCGGCACAGTCATCATTACCTTTGTCCAAGTGCCTACTCATCATCCTTGCATGACCTACACAGCATTGGTTTCCATAACACTGCAAAAAACAAGGCTACGGCACCCCGTGCCCTGGCCCAGGGGATCATAGGTCCTTAGGGGCCATTTCACATCACCCCAACCCCCTCCCTCCACATCACATTCCTGCTCCGTTAAAAGTACCAGGTAGCATATACATGGGTTCTCATTTTTCGTTTTTCCCCTGGCTGCGCGACCCTGGCTGCACGACCCTGGCTGCGCACAACTCCACCTCTGATTGTTGGAAACCACTGTCGGTCAAAAAATGGTTGGCTGCCAGTGTCTTTCCCCTCCTCACAGCACCGTTAGGTGGTGGGCCCAGTCTCATATCTTGTCATTTCGTTGGTGTTAACGAGTGGCAACTTTATTTTTGCTTATATAACCCCCTGACAACCCATTAATCAATATTTTGGCTGTTGCCATTCTCAAAACTTGCACATTGATTTATAAAAATGACAACAAAAACTAGCCGACCGAGTGACGTCACGTCAATGCAAAGTCAACGAGGCAGAATACAGCTAGCGCGTGCATGCTACCCGGAACCGTCAGATTTCATGGC
>NC_085876.1:6676863-6764363 GCF_034702125.1 Engraulis encrasicolus
AACCTGCAGAGAGAGAGAGTGAGAGAGAAGACATAGACACTCAGGCAGACAAGACAGCAAGACAGAGAAGAGTTTTCCGCTGTCTGTTCTACATCCTCCTCTACATCCTCCTCCGTGGCGTCCTCCTCCTCTTGTGTGTCAGTCAGGCAGGCCCCTGTCCTGCGTTCCCCGATGACAAGAGCGGACGGCATGCACAGACAGGGGAGTGTGATCACCTGGCCGAGCCTCGCCCTGTTTCTGACGAGGTGTCAGGCGGAGAAGCGAGGCGTGCTGTACTGCGCTGTACTGTACTGTACACTACAGGGGGCTGCCTCGACAAGCGGGGGGAGAGAGAGAGAGAAAGAGAGACAAAGAGAGAGAGACCCCGTCGGCAGCGCCATGCACTCTATGGAGAGAGGGATGATAGGGAGTGTGGAAAAAGGAATAGAGGGGACAGGAGAAGAGAGAAGAGGAGGAATACTATAGGATGGGGGGAATAGTGGTGGAGGAGAGAGGTGTGTGGAGGGATGAAAGTGCAAGGAGAAACTTAGTGGGAGAGGATAAAAGAAAAGGGATGGGGAGACTGGAATGAGGAAGAAGAGAGGACAAGAGAAGAAAAGAAGGATGGGGAGATATGGAGACGGAGGGAGGGGTGTGGGGAGGAAGAGAGGAGGGATAGATGAGTGGAGGAAAGAATGAGGGTAGTGAATGAGGGGACAGAAGAGGGAAGAGGAGAAGAGGGGTGGGGACAATGTAAGGTGCACAGAGTAAAAATGCAGTGTTAATTCAACACGTAGAGAGTACTCTGAGACCAAATACAATCTAGAATATGTTCAATCGACTCGATTTAAATCTATTTAACAACAGATTTGTCTATTGTGCATAAGGGGAGAGGAGGAGAGGACAGGGATGGGGGGACTAGTGAGGAGAGAAGTGTAGGAGAGATTGGACAGGGAGGAGTACTTTGTGGAGGTATGAAGAGGTGGGAGGAGTGAAGTGTGCAGATGGATGGAGAAAAAGAGGAGTAAGGAAGAGGAGAAAGGACGGAGGAGAGAATAGGAAAAGAGAGGAGAGGAGGGATGGTAGAACTTGGGGCTGGAAGAGAGAAGTGTGATGATGGATGGGAAGGGTGGGAGAGAAGAGGAAGCAAGGGATAAGAGCAGTAATGGAGGAGACAAGCAGGTGGAGAGGTGGGAGAAGGGAGGAGGAAAGGGGAAGGGAGAACAGAGGTGGGGAGAGTATAGGGAGGCTGAGGGGAAAGGAAGAGACGAGAGGAGAGGGGGAAAAGAGGAGAGGAGGGATGGTAGGGAGCGGTACTGGAAGACAGAAGTGTGAGGAGGGGTGGAGAGTTGAAAGAGGCAGAAGCCAGAGATAAGAGTAGTGGAGGAGAGAAATGAGTGGAAAGGTGGATGAAGAGAGAAGGAGTTGAGGAAAGCGAGGAAAGCAGAGGAAGCAAGGGATAAGAGTAGTAGAGGGCAGGAAAAGTGTGTGGAGAGGTGGAGGAAGAGGAGGAAGGGGAGGAGTGGAGAGAGGGAGGAGAGGAGGGCGAGTCAATTAACCTGTCAGGAGATACTGCAGCAGGGCCCCTGGGGTTGCCAGGGCAACATAAACTCTGAATGGTTGGGGATTTCAAGACGTCGCTCAAGAGGACAGGGGCAGCGAAGGAACTTTTGCTTTATCAGTGGCTGTCTTGTCTGTGGGATGACTGCTGCTGTCACAATGTGTGTGTTTGTGTGTGTGTGTGTGTGTGTGTGTGTGTGTGTGTGTGTGTGTGTGTGTGTGTGTGTGTGTGTGTGTGTGTGTGTATGCGTGCATATATGTGTGTGTGTGTGTGTGTGTGTGTGTGTGTGTGTGCGTGCATGCATATGTGTGTTTGTGTGTGCTCTACAAAGAAAATCACTATGAAACGTACCAAAGCCATGTCCATGTCACAATATGGACATGTGCTTACCAACATTTCATTTCCTTGTTCATATTCATCATAGTTTTAAGAGGTTTTGACAGCTATATAGATGATTTCTGTCAGTGAGTGAGTGTGTGTGTGTGTGTGTGTGTGTGTGTGTGTGTGTGTGTGTGTGTGTGTGTGTGTTTGTTTAAGTGTGTGAATCAATGTTTCAATTCGATATCAACATTCAAAGTCAAATAACAAAGGGTTGCCCACACACTCACAGACACATACAGTTGTGCATCAAGCACAAGCCCTTAAGGCAAGTAGCCATATAGTTGCAACATAATGTAGCTGGTCACATGTCATGCACACACACACACACAAAGAGAGAGAGAGAGAGAGAGAGAGAGAGAGAGAGAGAGAGAGAGAGAGAGAGAGAGAGAGAGAGAGAGAGAGAGAGAGAAATGTCTTTAGTCAGGCACACTAGACATGCAGTAGCCTGATTATCATCGACTTTATAATCTTGTACCGAGATTCTGGCCTGACCAAGAAGATAATTAATAATGTTTCTAAATGGCATGGTTAACCCACCTCCATCAGTTTGCTACTGGTCGATGCCAGAAAGGGCTGTGCCAAAGTTTAAACCAAAACATTTTCTTAGTCCCAATAGAGCGTCTCTAGCCTGGGAACTCCCATACTGCCTTTAGTTCTACACAATCGTTTCGATCTGAAAGACAGTATGGCGAGGATGACTCATAACGTACAAGATCATGGGATCTGTGTCATAATGGCCAAGCATTCCGACCTTAACAGTTTCTCCAGAGAGAGTAGAGAGAGAGAGGTTCCATTGGCCCATTGTTTCCTGGTTCTATTATGGCCCCCCTTAGGCAGACCTAGGCAGACCTAAGGACTGTTCTATTCATTGTAGGAGCATTATGACACGCCCCTTTAGGCAGACCGGAACCTGGTCGCGTTAGGTGCCCATAGAAACCTATTATGTTGGCATATCTCTATTAAATAATCTCTGGTTTCTCTGCCCAATCAGAGAGCGGGGCAGTGTGTCATAATAGCCAAGTATTCCGGCCCCTACGGAATTTACAATAGGCAACTCCCCAGACCTAATCTCACTTGTGATTAGGTCTGGTGTTAGGTCTGCCTTGAACACGTCTCTACCCAGGGCCGTTGGAGCTGCTCAAATGATTGCTTCCAGACAAAGTGGGTGGAGTTCCCCAGCCCTCAGGAGCTCAGAAAGTAAGTTACTTGCTTTGCTCTTGGCCTGACTATTTTAGCAATGACAAAGGTGTTGCGTCATTAGGAGGGCGTAGCCTGCCAAGATATGGAGAGGATTCCTGTCCCACTTGGAAACCTCACATTTTCATTAATGCTAGTAGTCTGCATAACAGCCTTATTCTTGGCCTTAGTCTTAGTCACCAAGTCTTAGTTTGTAGTTTTCCATATTTCTTCTCATTAAAATGCGTTGACAAGAGAGACTGTGTGTTTGTGTGTGCGTGCGTGTGTGTGTGTGCAGTACGTACGTGCTTGTGGAGCGGTGGTGGGTGTTTGCATGTTTATGAGTTTTCCAAGTGTGTATATCTTGCAGTCAGCACTGCACGCAAGAACTCTGTGGAAAGCAGTTACTTCTGATTGGCCTAATTAAGAGAGTTCGTTAAGCTCATTCTTTTCTCCCCGGGGGTGTGGCTTCCTGATGAATAAACACCATGCACCACCGAACAAGAAGCTAATTAGCCACACTCTCACCTGAAGATCCACCACACACACACACACACACGTGCGAGGACAAGCACACACACTCAAACACACACGCACGCACTCAAACACACACACACATACTACTGGCACATGCTACTACCATGCTTCAGTCCACACCTGCAGGTGCATGTAATCATAACCACACATCAAATTTGGCAGTGTTAATTCAACACTGGTACATTTGACTTTATAAGTGTTCAATTAACACTGCAAGATGCATTAGCAGACTCACATGAACATACACACCGCCCCCAGATACACAGCCGGATGTGTGGTCTCTGGCTGTTCACAGCTTTTCCACAAACTCTCAGAAACACTGACTGTCAGAAAAACTGTCAGAAACACTGCATGCAAAACCTTGCTATAGACACACCTCTTTCTTTACTAAGTGTTACTAACAAGTGTTAGTGAGTAACACTTAGCCTACATTTAAATATAATAACAGAAGTGTTTAAAAATCACAAATGCCGGGGACCCGGGTTCGATTCGACCCGGGGTCATTTCCCGATCCTCCCCCATCTCTCTCCTACTCGCTTTTGGTCACCATCTCTACTGTCCTATTAAATAAAGGTATAAACCCCCCCAAAAATATATAATTTTTAAAAATCACAAATGCATGAGGGTTTCATATACACTACAGTACACACCCTTCGACCTCAATTCCAAAATATGAAACTCTTTACTAGGGATGCACGATGTCAAAAATTTCGGCCGATACCGATATCCGATTGTGATATTGCGGTTTTGGCCGATGACCGATATTAACCGATACCGATGTTTTTCTTTCTTTTTTTTTTAAAAAAGAGATGACAATGATGCAAACAATCAGAATTTTTGAATGTCGTCTTATTTCCAAAAACACTTTTTAACTCCCTGTGATAATCAGATAAAAAATAGAGACAAAATAGAAGACAAACAGTGAAAGTCATCGTCAAGTCCATTCTTTTAGAACCGTAACATATAAAAAAAAACATTGGCGTTAACATCGGCCCAGTTTTACCCATCAGACCGATGTCCGATGTGTTGAATATTGGCCGATATCGGCCGATACCGATACATCTGGCCGATACATCGTGCATCCCTACTCTTTACTACTTGTGGGCCTTTGTCCCATGTCCCGTCGATATGGCCTTCCCATCGAGCTACTCTACGAACTGCTCCAGGATCAGTGTTACAGCTTACTGGTAACTCATTTTGACAAAGCAGCGCATTTCGACAGAACACTGGCTTCAGGAATTAGAAGTGTCCTGCTTCATATTTGTTTCCACCAATCCACTTGTCGCATCAGATAAGATAATTGCAACTAGCACAGTGTGGCATGGAACGTTAGTGAACCTCCCTCCCAAAGCCTCATACAGTATCGGTAGCGCTGAACTATAGGACTGCTGTGAGTCTCACCCTTACAAAAAAAAACATCATTTCATGTTTTTCTGAGCATGGTTCTGCACAGTTTTTGGTTTGACTATGGTGTAGACCCTCTTACTGCAGCAGGGGTCGCCGGCGACCCTATTCACTTGCTGAACATGCTTAACTACATCATAACAACATTGCTGTGACATTACAGAGAGCCATAGTGCTGCGCTAAGGGGTTAACTAAAATGAACCATGGTTTTACTCTGAAAACTAACCCTGGTTTTACCAAGGCAATATATCAATCATTAAATTACACTGGTGCTATGACCCGAATAGGAGTGAGGTTTAGGCGGGTGAGGGTAACGGAGGCCAACTAGCACAGTGTGGTGTGGAATGTTAGTAAACCTCCCTCCCGAAGCCTCATACAGCGCTGAGCTATCGCACTGGTCCTTTAGCCCAATGGTATCATGCTGTGTCTCCCATACCCGAACTGTTGCATTGAGTAGGAGATGGCGGGTTCGAGTCCTGAGTGGCAGACTGCACAGGAACACCTCAGTTGCATAGGCATGTCGGTACAATGCATAATACATACACGCACACCTCAGGAATAGGAATAACTTCAGCACCAAAGTAGGGATGTAAATAAAATCGAATTGTATCGATGTATCGGAAGTATCGGCAGGCGATTTAATCGAATCGCATCGTATCGTGGGGCGTCCGTAGCCTCTTACTGCAACTGGGGTCGCCGGCGACCCTATTCACTTGCTGAAAATGCTTAACTACATCATAACAACATTGCTATGACATTACAGAGAGCCATAGTGCTGTGCTAAGGGGTTAAGAATCGAAAAGAATCGAATCGCTGGCCCCTGTGCAATGCCCTAGCTCCATAACACAATAGTAGTGGAAAAGTAATTGGAAAAAATCGAATCGAACCGAATCACATCGTATCGTGGGGAATTCTTAAGTATCGAAAAAAATCGAATCCCTGATTTAAGAAATCGATACCGTATCGTATCGTCATGAAGGCTGTGATTTACACCCCTACACCAAAGTGATAAGAGTGCTAGGCATGAGGATACCTTGCATGTAAAACAAACTTGCTTATGTGAACATTTCTTGCATATTTACACCAGACCTCATTTCATACACCTGAAAACCAACACCACTCCAGTACAATAGCTCCAGCACCATGCACAGCAACCTTATGGATAAACACACTTGATTGCACATTAGGCATGGGCCTAACTGTAGGTGTGGATGGTGGGGACATGTCCATGACACTTTTGAGAAAACCCTAGCTTATCCCCACCACCTTTTCCACAAATATAATGCAAAAACATTATGCATACCTGCATAATTTGACATTGAAATGTCCCCACTACTTTCCAAGCCAAACCTACACCTTTGCATGAGGGTAAATTAAAAAGCATAGGCCTACACACCACTCTCTCTCTCTCACACACCAAAGAAACCAGACGTCACTTCTGTGCCTGTGTCCTCTACTATGGCTTCAGCACCATGGACAGCGGACCGTGTTCACAACGGTGCAGGAAGAAAGACTGCAAATTCTGGAAGCCACAGAGTACATTCTATGGTGTTAATTCAACACTGCAGCATTGACTGTGCTTAACCCCCACCAGAGATGGATCCATGGAAGGCCCTACAGCGCCCCGTTCTCTTAATTCCCTTCCCGTAATGTGGCAGGTAGCATACGGTGCACATAGGCGACGTAGGTGCCCTTTAACCCCCAGTTCACCCAACCCCCAGTAGAAGGTCAATGGATACACTTTTGTTTACCTTGGGGCACTTCATTAGTCATTACTTATCTGTTCCTAGTCCTCACTATACACGGCATTGACTTAAACATGTTTATTCCATGATGAGTCTGGGTGGGTGGGGACCACGGAGACATATTTTGAATAAGAAAAGCAGCGTCACTGACAGCGTTTACTGAGCAGCAAAGCAAAGCAAAGCTATCCCTCTTTCTGCTCGTTTCCGCCGCCTTTTCATCGATCAGTGGGGTTGTGAGAGAGCTGTCAGGCGAGAGACAGGTGCCTAGACAGCACTGGAGGAAACACTGGCTTCCACCACCAGTGGCCTCGACAACGAGGAGGCTGGCTGACTTGCTGGCTGTGTCACCGCGACCACACGCCAGATGCGTGTGAGCGGCCCGGCTGGCGTGGTGAGGCCGGTCGAAGCACCCGTGTGTCCACAGATCAAAAGCACTCACACAGCATGTGCCCAGCACATCACGCAGGGCGACACTCACACACGCAGCATGGGACTGCCACTACACAGCGCACACACGCGCAGGGCTGCGCGCGCACACGCACGCACACACAGTCACAATAATACAAGCCACAATACAAGAAAGCGCAAGGGAGTAGTTGATGGGCAACATGACTTCAGACAGATAGCCTACACACTGAAGCGAGCACGCACGCGCGCATTCACATGCATTCACACACCCATTCACATACACACTCATACACACACACTTACCTTGCTTCTTGGGCTCTCCGTGGGACACCGCTTGGTCGAGGTCCTCCTCAATAGAGAGGCTGGGGTTAGCCTGCTTGAGTGTGCACTTGGCGTGCGCGTGGCCACAACAAAGATTTGCTTGTAATTGCTTGCAAAGATTATTACTGTAGAATTCCAATAGGCATCACATCTAGAAGGCCCGACTTCGACGGTAAAACTAACGTGTGACACGTTATGACTATTGCGTGGTGATGCCCGTGTGCCTATTTATAAATATTACCAAAGATTGCTCTGGAAATTAAATATTTCCTCCATCGAAAAAACAGCGTCAGAATCGGCCCCTAACAGTCAAAGGATTTCAGTCCCACGTACAAAGTTGTGCAATTTTTATGTGCTGAGAATACAGTTGTGCCTCGGTCTATGTATTGCTCCGTTGAAAATCACTGACATCACACACACACACAACATGGAGCTCGCGGCGAAATGAAACGCGTTTCCAAGTTGGATTTCATCGAAAACTGCTCACGCGCTGCCAGTGACAAGCCTTAAAAACATTTCCCACCTGCTCACGATTATACCCACATACTCCAAACGCCCATGAAAAAGACGGTTTACCAATGGCTACGACAAGCAACGAAAAATAAATAACAACTACCCTAGCGGTGCTTTTTAACAACACTGTGCTTCATTCGAATCTACAAAGTCCACCTGTGCTATTTTTGTAACCTGAGGCATAACGGAAAAGCAACGTAAATGTTGATAGCCTAGATGACGATAAGAATTACCAAAAAAGAGACCCCCACAGCATCTACACACGGACGACGACAACGACGAACGGTACACCTCCCTCTCTCCTCCCTTCCTTCCTTCCTTCTTGCTCTCTCCCATCAGTCCCTCACTCACTCACGACGTCACAGGGGCGAGACGCAACGTTAACTCTTCCAACGACACCCTCCTCGGCCGAGCTCGCTCTCTCGCTCGCTCTCATCTGCAGTAGCCTAGTCTCACTTACGGTACAATCCACGAGGACAGCGACGGTAGAATGGTGGGAATTAGAGTGCTGATTGGCTGCCGGAGAGACAGATGGCACGCGCATATCCTAGATAAATAGTACAGACCACCAACCCCCGCCCACCTCTCGCTCTCTTCTGCCTGGATGGTTTGCTGAGTGCACCCGATGGAAACCAGTTTTCCCCTCTCTTTTTTCTCTCCCTCTTGTGTGTTGTCATGTTGATGTATGTACTCGCTTTCCCAATGTAGCCTAATACACTTATTTCGGCGGGGATATGAGGCCGTTGTCGCCTCCAGTTGAAATTCCATTACTGGGGGAGACAAGGATCAACGCTGCCCCGGACGTGTGTTGTCACTGCGGGATTATCCCCTTTATTATTCATTATTTTGGCGTTTTTGCGTGCAAAAGCCATCCGTGGCAGGCGGCAGCGCACGGAATCCCATCAGTGCGCGGGCTTTGCTGGGGAACTGAGTGGATGAGTCATGCTGGCTGAAACAAGAGTTCAGGCCAAAAGCAGGGCGCACGAGCCACTGCATGCATGCGCACCGCGGGAATGAATGGGATGCGTTTCAAGAAGGGTGACAACCCATAGAAATAAAAATGAAGGGGGTTCAGAATGTAATGGAGGGAAATCTCTCCATATTTGCATTTGTTCACTTGTGATGAGTAAAGGCTACAGTTTTTTCTATGAATTAGGCCTAAGTTAACAAAAAAAACACCTCACCTAGGGTTTTAGTTTTTGCAATTGATTAAAATGTTTCAAATTATTTATTAACCCCTTGAGGTGAACATCTCGTTTTCGAGAGGTTCCTCAAAATACAGACACAGAGATCACATACAGATGTTCTTCCTCACTACCACCAACCCCACATTTCCCAGCTCTAGCTAAAAACATGTGTAGCAAAGTGGACTTTTACTGGTAATTATCCTTAAAATAATAATTACCCCTTTTTATGTGTAATTGCACGACTACGCCACTGGGGGAATTTCGCCACCCAGAGTATTGATTGAAGACAGTGATAACCCAAGGCACAACAGGTTCGGATAGACGTAGACAGAGACGTGCACTTCTTGTTTCAAAATAAAAATCTTTTCTTTATTAACATATATTTAAAATAAGAAAATGAACATACATTAAAACTCCTGCACCGCCTAAAACAAAAAGGGGACGGGATTGTGCAGAGGGGGGAGGTCTGAGGTTCCTATGGTAGGCCTATATCTCAACCAGACGAGCAGTGCAGGTAACCCGTGTCTACAATATTCCTATTTACACATATGCGCATAGGCATAGGCTACCACAGCAAGCAAGTGATTCAATCAGTAAGTCTTTCCACTGCAAGCAAGTGATTCAATCAGTAAGTCTTTACACATCAAGCAAGTGATTTAAACAGCAAGTCTTTCCACTGCAAGCAAGTGATTCAATCAGTAAGTCTTTACACGTCAAACTGTGCACGTCACCCCTAAAGCTACAAGTGCGTAAGGAGACACGGGGCCTGCACTGAAAGCGGTGAGAGAGAGAGCTTTAACAGAGTAAATATATTGCCTAGATAGGCCTACTAACCGCTGCAATACTATTCAGACCAGGAGAGGGGGGAAGGCGGCCGGGCGGAAATTAAACAAACAAAAACAAACGTAACAGAAAAGCAAAACTAATTGGGCAGGGACAAAACAGCAGTAAGCAATGTTACCGACCCTCGACGACACACTCTGAGGGGTGAGGCAAACAAACATCCATGAGCAAAAGTCCATCATTAAATATATATACATCTCAGTGTTAACATGACACACCGGTACACATACCTCAGCACAAGTGGACAGAGTGTGAGATACAGGTTGGTACAGACGGATCGCACACCAAGGAGAATCTCAGGCTCACCTAGAGATTAACATGGTAGTGAATACACTGTTCTGAAGGTTTAGCAAACAAACATCATAAATAGTTACACGAACACGTACCTCCACATTGACAGGCATGGATTCGCACCTGGGGCTGGCCATCCCAGGATCTCTGGCTAGCTCAGCCAGAGCGCAGCGTTCGCCAGCACAAAAACCCCAAACACGGGAGAGCTCCAGCTAAGCGCTCACTTTCAGCTGTTTTTATAAAACAATGGGCTAGCCGCCACTTACTGCGGAGCCACTCAGTAGCTAGCTGAGTCTGTGACGTCAGACTAGTATGGGAGCTGGCAAGGGACAACGCTCACCTTGACCGTAGACAGGTCTACCCTGTTACACAGGCACTAGTTAATTTAATTCCATGGATACAAGTTATACATATTGCAGGAGAGAACCAAAACCCCAAATTAGAAGAAGCAAACAAATTGAAAAAAATATATGTCAATGTGATCATGCACGTGTATGCATTATGCATATAACCAAAATATAAGCAAACATAACCGTATGTGCATACAAAACACTATTTCCATATTACTTTTTGCAATGGCTTTTAGTGGGGTTTGCCTCTGAACTCTTCATGTGTAGACCTACTGAAATCAAGTCATGAAATATAGGTCAAAATACACCTTAGAGCCTTGGTCTCCACACAAAGGCCTGCAGGCCAGACCCGGCCCGGGCATGGCAAACATTTTGCCCGCAATGAGTAGAATAGAGTAGAGTAAAGTATAATTTATTAATCCCGAGGGAAATTAAGGTGTCCAGTAGCATACATACAATAGAATGCACAAGACATTACATGACACAAATACAACAGAATAAACAAGACATTACACACATCATTGCACACATCCCCTATACCAGGGGAGGGGGACCTCTGTCTGGAGGGCCGTTTGCGGCCCTTGATGTCGTTTTATCCGGCCCCCGATATGATTTTAATGTGATGCAGCTTCACATGAAATATGACATATTTTGTAAAGGAATATTACAAATGACATTTGCAATACAATTAAGTTACAGTCAGGGTTCCTAGAGAAGGTGGGGACTGTTTTAAAGGTAGCTGCCTTCAATATAGGCCTAAAGTGCAGGGGGAAATCATGGTTTGTGTTCATAATATGGAAAGCCCTCGGAGGACTTTTGCGGCCCTCGGATGAATTTGAAGTGGCCCCTCGAATGAAAAAGGTCCCCCCCCTGCCCTATACCATTATTGCTGGAGAATGCAAGGGGAGGGTTAAAGCTGGCTGTAGTATGCAAGATACCCTCATAACCATGGTCGCTGTCCATGGTGCTGAAGTCATTTCTGTACTAATTTACTCACAGAGGCAAAGTCTGCAAGCCGAGTTAGCTTTCAGGTGTGTGAAATGACATCTAAGGGTGTGTAATATATCCAATATATCCTCATGCCTGTAGTTCTCACAGTGTAGATGGCACAACAATTACAATACCATTATTACTGGAGGATACAAATGGCGCCCAAGTGGCATTGAGTTTCAGGTGTGTTAAATCACATGTAAGGGTGTGTATGCAAGATTCTATCATACCTGACACTAGTAACCATTACTAGTGCTGAATACCATTGTTACTGGAGAATGCAAAAAGCATGGTCAGTTGTGTGAAATGAGGTGTGCGTGTATGTAGTATGCATTGTACCAACAATATGCAACTGAGGTGTTCCTGTGCAGTCTGCCACTCAGGACTCGAACCCCGAGAGATGCAGTGTCTGAAATGTCTGATATGTGTATTGTGAGATTAATGCTTAATTGTTTGTATGTGGTGAAACGGTGAGACAAATTTCCACATTGTGGACAATAAAGTATTCGTATTCGTATTCGTAAAAAGTGGTACATATCATTGATTAAAAAAGCAGTCTCAGCAATCAGAAAATGTGTAGTGTATCATGCCCATTTTCGCCTGAGGGAAAGTGAGGTGCATTTTCGGGAAATAGCTAAGCCTGCAGAGCCAGCAGTGAATCCAGGAGATTCAGTCTCACTCTATAGACAGATGTCAATCTTTTTTTTGCAGGGGGGGGTGAGGCCACAGGAGAGATAGATGGGGCAGGGTTGGGAAATGACCCAGGCCGAACACAAACCTGTGTCTCCAAGGGTGTGCAAGCCCATACAGTATGTGGGGAAGCCCGTTGTGACGCAGCACCCCACCCTCACTATCAGCCATTTTTGACCAAAAATGACAACCATCACACTGGTGTGATGATTAGTGGTATTTAGGTCTACCCGCATATTTCACGCTCATTTTCTTTTTCAACATGCAGATCTTTGCATATCACTGCACAATTCATTTACGATCACCATAAAAAGAAATCTTTAGACTTTTTCTTTACGGTTACACACTTATGAATATGGAAGATAACACATTCTTTGCAGCGTCTGCCTATTTACATTTTTCTTCAAATTAACATTTTGAAGCCAGGCATGAAGAGGGTATCACATTTGTAATATACAGTATACATGCATTATATAGCTTATACTATATGTTATAACAGACAACATTTCTATGGGCCCAGCATTCTCAATGGGGAGACCATCCATGTCCTTATCAATAGCTAAAGGGCCCAATATGATATTTTCTTATCAGGCCCAAATTGCCACCTCAGGGTGTGTGTGTGTCTGCAAGTCCATAACTCTATTAGATTGACATCCTTCTCATAACACTTTCTGGACACACATGTGCGCAGGCACAGAGACACACACATACGCACGCACATGCACGCGCACGCATGCACGCATGTACGCACGCACGCGCGTGCGCACGCAGGCACACACGCACACACACACACACACACACACGCACACACACACACACACCTGATGTCTCATCCCTGGAGGTGCTGAACAGTAGAACTTGCAGCATGTCCGTGCCATTCGAGCTGTCAGCTGTGTAGCTGACCAGCTTTTCCTGGCTGCCTGCAGTTGTCTTTTCTCAAACACTCGCCTCACTCTGACTGGCCCGAGGTTATTTGTGCTCTTGTCTGTATTGCGATTCATTGTTCCAGCGGACAGCTGTGGATGTCATATCATAACAGTCAGATGTCTGTTCCACCGTGCCTCTTTAACTTCACCTGTTTCAATTTCTGTCTTTCGCGTCAGCGTGTTCTACTAGACTTGTTCCATTTGTGTGTGTGTGTGTGTGTGTGTGTGTGTGTGTGTGTGTGTGTGTGTGTGTGTGTGTGTGTGTGTGTGTGTGTGTGTGTGAGAGAGAGAGAGAGAGAGAGAGAGAGAGAGAGAGAGAGAGAGAGAGAGAGAGAGAGAGCCCCAGGCCAATTGCCACCCTCTTGGCAGCCTCCAGAACTGGTGTGTGAATGTCAGAATGTGTATGTGTAGCCTCTTACTGCAGATGGGGTCACCGGCGGGCCTATTCATTATTGGCTGAAAATACTCAATTACATCATTACAACATTGCTATGACAGAACCGAGAGCCTTAAGTAACAGATTAAGACATAGCCATTACAATTTTGATGGCAGTAAGGTTATAACATAGGCTATGCGCTAAGGAGTGTATTTGAAAGCACTTTGAGTCAACTTGAGATATAACTACATTTTGATTGATTAATTGATTTCCGGGTCTACGTTTGTCTAATGATATGACTTTTATATTTGAAATACCTAGTGTCATCAGTTGTCGCATCATTGGTCAAATGATTCTGTCTGTGTGTACATGGGTTCTAAATTTTTGTTTTAACCTGACTGCGCAAAACTAGCTGCGCACAACTCAACCTCTGATTGTTGGAAACCGCTGTCGGTCAAAAAATTAGCTCACGTGGTTGGCTGCCAGTGTCTTGCCCCTCCTCACAACATTGTGTTTACAAATGCAGCGAACCCATGTATTCACTGGGTAAAGCTGTCAGTGGCCCTGACTGTATGTGTATGTGACTATGCTCTGTATTTGATTATGCTCAGATAGGAGAAATGGTAGGCCCATCTTGATTAAGCTATACTGTGTGTCCTACAGACAGGTTAGACGCATAAAAATCCCCGAATGCAATTTTAGGCCCCTTAATTAATTTGTTCTCCCAAACCAAAGTAATAACAATATATTCTCCCAGGGTTCGATGTTAATGCATTCGAATGCCCTTTCATTTCCAAATGCACACACAGTAATCTGCTTAATTACGCCCAGGTGCCCATTGGGAAACCTCAGCTTTGGGGAAATGGACGTCATGCAGAGGAGTGTTTCCCAACATTTTTTGACTTGCGTACCCTCTCACTAATGCTCTATGTCTCTTCCCGTATCCCAAGATGACTGTGCTTCATTAATTTGATATTGTTACATTTTTCAAAGTATCCCCTGCAGGGTGCTCACGTACCCCTAGTGGTATACGTACCCCTGGTTGGGAAACACTGGTGTAGTGTATTATTTTTAAAGGGGTGGTGCGCCCAATCCACTTCTATTCTCCACCAGTTACACTGGTGCCGTGATGCTCGCATAAGATTTCTGGTATGCAGTGGAGCAAATAGCATACAGGGAATCGGGGCAGGCTTATAATAAGGTGGACAGAAACATTACAATGATTGTATAAAAATCCTTGAGTGCAATTTTGGGCCCCATAATTAATTTGTTCTTGAAAGAAACAATATATTCTCCAAGGTTCTGGTGTTAGTACATTTGAATGCCCTTTCATTTCCAAATGCAAATACAGTAATCTGCTTAATTCCGCCCAGGTGCCCATTGGGAAAACTCAGCTGTAGGGAAGCTATGGAAGCCCTGCAGTGTATTGTTGTTACAGGTGTGACCAATAGGTTTGGTAGCTAAATACACAAAGAAGTCCATTACTGTGGCTGAGGAAGGGTGTGTGTTCACAGCAAAAAAAATGCAGTTATATTTCAGCACTTTGAGAGTTGTTTTAACATCGTATAGTTAATTTGGTCCCAGAGTACTCCCTAAGTGCTGAATTAACACTGCATTTCTCTGTGATAATTATAGAGAGGTGACTTAATTGCAGGCTGCAACAAAATGTATTATGGATTTCTCTGTCCTCTGGGGAGGAAGCTATAGAAACATACCGATCGGCTCACTAAAGGCTGAGGCCTTATAGCACTCGTGACATGAAGTTAAATGTGCACAATTAACAGCTCTCTAAGACAAATGAACAGCTCTCTGAACAGAAAGTATTTCACAATGTTAAAATGGTTCAAAAGAGAGTGTATGCAATTGAGATATAGAGGATGACACAGAGCAGGAAACACACAGTGAGTGGCCCTAAATGCTTGCTGTTGCCACTGACTAAAATCAATACGTTATTAAACGCATCCGAGAGCAGGAGGAAAATCCCCGTGGAGAATTACCTGTGTCTGTTTACCTATCAGTGCCTACGCTGCGATTAGGCTACGGCATGGGGGATGTGCTTTGATAACCGGTGTGGAAACCAACAGCAGGAGAGAAAGAGGTCCGTTCTCCGAGGCCCAGGGGGAGTAGGGGCCCGGAATTGGTAAGGGGCCCGGAAAGGAGGTGCCTTGCAGATGACTTTGTCCTGGACCTGGTAAAAGCTGTCTCTGATCAAGGCCTAGGTTGCTGTTTTTAACTTTTGGCCAATCAGGGCCCCCGGGCAGGTGGACCCCACTAGGCTGCAACCGAATCTAAACATACACATACATACAGAGGAAGAGGAAGAAGAATGTAATCTCTGATGGTGTAATCATCGGTTTAAGTGTTTGTTACTCTTGAACAGTGTTAAATTGACACATCTATCACAGTGGCACTTTTCATACATGATGAAGGGGATCTTCCCAGATCTTTCCCAAAATAGACATTTTTAGCTGCAAAAATGTACTTTGACCATAATAGTAAATATTAGTTTATTACTTTGTAAATGTTCATGATAAGATCATATTTGGCAGCACAGTTTCAATGAGCAACATTATTAGCTGTGTATATATGGCGCTTTTTTTGCCGATCGGAATAGATATGATCCGATTAGTCTGATCGGAATGAAGTGTATACATTACATTGAACTCGAACGTTCGAATACCTGCCACGCGCCGTTACCAGGGACAGTGGTTAGCAACAGGCCGGGCTATATGGTTGAAACTGCGATAAACATGAAAGTATCGCTTGCTTTATTTAGAATTTTAGTCTTTCTGAAAGTGCAGCGGGAAGCGACACTGCTGTACTTAATCTTGCGCTTATGGGCAAGTGCGTAACAGCGGCACTCCGACGCGCTGTTGTCACCAGTTCACTTAAAACACCTCACAAACGAGAAAGAAGTCTGTGGATGAGAGTACGAAGCCAGGGTTGGTGGGAGAGAGTTGTTCTGCAGAAATTCAGCGACCAATATGGCGTTAAAATGTTAGGATAACCAGAGCTTCATTTGTTAAAATATGTGACACGATTGCGTCACAAACAACCAAGTGGAATAGAGTGTATACATGGACCATCTGATCGGACTACACCACCTCTTCTAGTCCGATTAGAATTCTGATCCGATCAAAGAAATCTAGTCCGATCGGGCCGTATACAAGGGAATTCCTGATCGGAGTAGGAAAATATCCCTATTCTAATCGGATCAGAAGTGCCCATGTATACATAGTTGCAGTACCTACTCTGGCCACGTCCTACACAGTGCACCTTCACGCATTTCTTTTTAAGGATATTTTGTGGGCTTTTTGTTTTAATTTCAATAGGACAGTGTAAGAGCAGAGAAGAAGTGAGTGGAAGAGAAAGATGGTGTAGGCCCGGCCCGGCCTCACACCGGCGCTGGATTCAGACCTGTGCTTAAGCCATCAGTTTTAAAATCCTCTATTTGAGGCCTATTATTCCCCAATGGCCGCTATTAAATGTAGAATCAATGCACAGGCCTTCTGGGCCCCATACTTAAGGAGCCGGAAGCCAAATTCTCTCTGCATTCTCACATCATGCTCGTCAACCCCAAGGGCCAATATGTACCAAATAGTGTTGGGTTAGGGTTTAAAAGCATGTGTTGGGTTAGGGTTTTAAAAAAAACACAAGGACCAGTAGGATCCTGGTCAAATTAACAGCCATCTTCCTAACATCCCACATCTCCTTACAACAAGTCAAAATGGTGGACCCTGGAGAAGATCCCCTTTTCATGTATGAAACGTGCCATTTTCCCAGTCATAATGAATTCTTAGAATTTGAAAGTCATGGTAAAGGTACAGTGGTGCTCATATGTTTACATACCCCAGCAGAATAGACGCTTTCTCTGCGATTTCTCACGAAATATGACGGATTACACAAAACCTTTTTTTTCACTCATTGCTAGTGACTGGCTTAAGATATTTATTAGCAATATTCTGTGTTTACTCTTTCAAAAGCATGATCACAACCCAAACTACCCAAATGACCCTGTTCAAAAGTTTACATACAGTACCCTAGTTTCTGATGCTGAATATGGCCCTGCTTAACATCAAGGACCGCTCTAAATTGTTTGTGGTAGTTGTGGATAAGGCTCTTAATGTTCTCAGATGACAAAACAGCACATTTTTCCTGGCAGAATGGTTGTTTCCTATAACATCTTTGGGTGTCTTCCTGGAACCTCACATTTGAGGTTTCCCCTGAGTGGCTCAATGATGTTGAGATCAGGAGAGTGAGATGGGCGCTCAAAAACCTTCATTTTATTCTTTCTGAAGCTAATGATGGGTTGATTTGGTTGCAATGAGTGAAAAAAAAGGTTTTGTGTAATCCTTCATATTTTGAGAGAAATCGCCAAGAAAGCGTATATTCTGCTGGGGTATGTAAACATATGAGCACCACTGTATAAACGACATGAAAAAGATAACATTTGTGAATGGGCAGTATGAATTCTGGAAATAAAGTACTAAAGATATGACACAGTGCACCTTTAATACTGGACCTGTCTTCGTACTAGCCTCAGGAGAACAGTTCGAAAGAAATACCTACAAAATGTTACCACGTTGAAAACAGCATACTGCAGAACGCCTTTAACCTTGCTCCGAAGAGAGACAACCCCGGCTCTTATAACAGTTTTTTTCCGCCCGAAAGGCAGCAACCTGATTTCACCCTCCGCAGTGCTGTGCTCCACTAGCGCTCCGCTCTGCGCTCTCCTCTCTTGTTGTTGTCTTGAACTCAGTGGGTAATCTGGTTTATACCCGCGTCTCCTGCCCTGCTGCATATGCCACGCCATCAATCACACAAAACAGGCCCGGCACCGGCAGCAACGCACCGCTCCACTCACAGCACACAGCATGGCTGAGCCACATGAAGAGAGAGAGAGAGAGAGAGAGAGAGAGAGAGAGAGAGAGAGAGAGAGAGAGAGAGAGAGAGAGAGAGAGAGAGAGAGAGAGAGAGAGAGAGAGAGAGAGAGAGAGAGAGAGATGGGAGAAGAGATATTGTAAAAAGGGAGATGGATAGGAAGAAGGGAGAGGGGGAGAGCATAGAGAAATTAGGAAGGGATGAGAGAGAAAGAAAAGAAAGAAAAGAGATGGACTAGGGAAAAGAAAGGAAAGGAGAAAGAGAGAGGGGGGAGAGGGTAAGAAAGGGTGGAGAAAAGGACAGATAGAGGTAGAGAGAGGAAGAAAGGAGAGAGAGACAAAGAGAGATAAAGAAAGGAAGAGAGGGAAAGACAGCCCTTCAACCTTCAGCAAAAAGCATAAACACAGTAGCACACTATCACGTTGCAAAATGAATGTGTGTGTGTGTGTGTGTGTGTGTGTGTGTGTGTGTGTGTGTGTGTGTGTGTGTGTGTGTGTGTGTGTGTGTGTGTGTGTGTGTGTGTGTGTGTGTGTGTGTGTGTGTCCGTCCAGACAGAAACATAACATCAGCAACTGCTTGGTAGCCCCCTCCAGGCCACAACAGGGCCCCTGAGGATCGGCATCTATTAAACTACAAGAAGTGGCAATATAATAATAAATAATAAAGTCTTCTCGTTGTTGTTGTTTTTTTTCTCGCTTCGGGCCCCCAACATTCAAGAATCCCATCTTCTCCTTCCTGGGAAGAAACCTGGTTTGACGATGACTGACTGAACCAGAGAGCAAACACCTCTCTATCTCCTTTCCCAGGACGCAGTTTTCCCACAGACAAGAAATGACGGTCTGTCTGTGTGGTGGAGGTGGGAAATTGGAAGTCCAACGACTCAACAAAACCTCCAATTAAGTCCCTCAATCCCTCTCTTTCACTGACTTTCTCCCCTCTCATTCCTTCTAGACTCTCTCTGTCTCTCTCTCTCTAGCAGACTTTCTCTGTCTCCTTCATTCCTCTCTCTCTCTCTCAGCTGTCCCTGTTTCTCTCCCTTCTCCATCTCTTTCTCTCTGACGGACTCTCTCCTTTGCCCCTGTCTCTCTTTCGCTAAGTCTCTCTTCCTTCTCCATCCCTCTCTCTTTCTGGTGGATTTTCTCTACCTCCTTCACCCCTCCTTCTCATGCTGACTCTCTCTACCTCTATCCTTGTTTCCCTCCCTCCTCAATCTCTTTCTCTGACTCTCTCCTCCACCCTCCTATACTCCATCTATCTCTCTCTTCCTGACTCCCACCTGAGCTTCCATCTTTCTCTCCGTCCCCCAGCTCTTTTTTCCTCTCCATCACCTTCATTCCACTCTCTTTGATTCCTGCCTGAGCTTCCATTCCTCTCCCTCTCTGTCCTTAGTGTCTTTCTCTCCGGCTGACTCTCTCCTTCTCCTCCATCCCTCTCTCTCTCTCTCTCCCTGACTCCCATCTGAGCCTCTCTCTCTCTCTCTCTCTCTCTCTATCCTCGGTCCCTCTTTCTCCATCTGAGTCTATCCTTCATTCATCCCTTTCTCTCTCCTTGACTCCCGCCAGAGCCGCTATGTCTCTCTATGTTCCACCTTCACCCCCCTCCTTCTCCTCCTTCTCCCGACCCGGCCCTGCTGTCATGTTCGTCCTCTGTCTCCCTCCGTCTTTTATTAACTCCCACCTCGGTGGCCTCGGATGTAATCACTGTCTATCAGCCACTTCCTCTCCTCTCCTCTCCTCTCCTCTCCTCTCCTCTCCCTCAGCCAGCTCAATCTCTCGCTCAGCCAATTTTCACCGCTCTCTCCTTTCCTTTCCTCAACCCCAACCCCCCACCACACACACTTCGCTCACTAATGCTTTTCTCTCTTCAGCTCCATCTTCTATTCCCTCTGCCCTCAATCTTCTCAGCATCTTCACTCATACAATTCAGCACACCCCACTCCACTCCACTCCCATCCTCCCTCCCGCCCTCCGCCACCCTACCACTCCTCCTCCTTTCATTTTCTGGGACTAGCGCTAAACGGCTAGATCTTCATTTAAATGACTGAAGCCCACACAGCCTCGCTCAACCTCACCGCTCTCTCTCGGACATGTCTCCTCATCGACCCACAAGCTCCTCTCCTCTGCCCTTGGCCTCATCCCAATTGTTACCCGTCTGTCTCTCACTCGCTCCCGTCTCCTAGGGTTCTGAACCCTCTAACCTCTCTTGCTTGCTGGGAGTCTGGTCCGGGGTTGTAACTTCATCAATCACCCTTTACTTTCTCATCTGCCAACACCTGCTGCCCCGACCCACGACCCACTCTGCCCGGGCTGAAATTGCTATCGTAATCTCTGCCGGGACGCTCAATCACGTTTTCTCTTTTCTGCTTTTTAATGCCCACCGTGGAGTATCTACGTGTACTTTCTTCTTTGTGTCTGTGCGCAGGGTTGCCAGCTTCTGCGCTTTCCTGCCCAATTGGGGCCATTTAGGCTAACCACCTGCAGGTAAAAATATCTACTGGGTGGGTATTCCATAAATAACTCCAATTCAGTTCAAATTGGGCAGGATTTAGTGACTCCAGATTTTCAAGCATTTTTTGGACTGGAATTCATTAGCCACATCTGGCTACCCTGTGAGTGGCCAATATGAGTGGTCTGGTGAAAAGAAGAATAAGATCATTTTCCCTGAAGGCTTTTGCATTACATGCATTAGAGCAGTGTTGCCCAACCTTTTTTGTATTGTGTAGCCCTATGTCTTTTGTCATACTAACAGCAGGCTACAACCTTTCTCATGCTCAATAGATTTCCCTCTATCCCATTGTGACAATGCTGCATGAATTTATTGTTTCATTTTTCCAACAATGTTTGCTGGTCTGACTTTTAAGTACAATAAGTTGTGTAGCTAAACATGATTACCGGTAGTCCCGGAAAGTCAAAATGACGGACACAGGGAAAATCCACCTTATAATGAACGTAATAGTCTACATGAGTGTAAATTATGTCATTGTCCCAGTACGTAATGAGTATTTAGAAAATGATAGTAAGGCAAAATAAACTTAATTTGTGAATGTGCAGCATGACTTCTGGAAGTAAACTGCCACACAATGTAGGGGAGAGCGGGGTAAGTTGAACCACCCCCTTTTTCTCGAAAATGGTAAATACATTTTAACATGTCACCACATTCTAAGGTGATGAAACTCCTTTTCCAACACTTGCGAAAAAGAGACGCATGTGCCAAATTTGACAGAGATATTTGTGAAAATGTGCTTTTTTTTGCTCTTTAAGCCACTTATCCTAATGGGATGTACGTATAAGGGTTGAACATCATGTTATATTTGAGCATAACCAGATAATTCCTTTCATATCGTACCCAGTGAGTTGAGATGAATGACTTAAATGCATGTTTCAGCAAACTCAATAACATTTACTGTTTTTCTACATTTCATTACACATTGTTCATGATTGCATTCAAACTGGGACAAAGCTGTTAGGGCCCACAATACATGTTCTTTGGAATAGTTCTATTGTTTTAGTTTTATTTCACAGATTCATTGTTATAATAAATAAAACTTGTTTAGCTGAGACTTTTGCTTTGACTGAACTTACCCCACAGTGTGGCTCAGCTTACCCCGTGCACAGATGAGCTACCTAAAAAAATATTTTTAATTAAGTGAATATTATTTTAACCATGAAAGATTATCAATTAATGTTTGCTCTAATAGTAACAGGACAGTTTGAAATTTGGTATGATGTGAAGATTTTAAACAAATACAGCTTTTTCCCTTGGCTGTGACAAAAAATGTAAAAAGTGGCTCAACTTACCCTGGTCCCTTCTACTGTTAAACCTAAGAGGTACTTACACAAATACTGGCTCTCCCTTCTACCATAACATTAACTGGGCCCTCAGAAAAGACACCTTGCCATGACGATGAACCCGATGGAAAAAAAATAAAAAAAAATAAAAAAAATCCTATCACAAGCACACAAACACACGGGCAAAACAACATTTGTCTGTTCCATAAAAGTTTTAATCATCTGTTAATCATCAATAAATTACATCATCAATAAGTTACCTGTCAGTCAGCATACTTGTTGTCAGCATTATGGTACATCACCTGCACAGCCAACACACAAGGTAGGTATGTACAGTTAAGCAGGGCTGTATGTACAGTACACAACACTGGGACAAAGGCAAAGCAGTCTGTTCAATAGAGAAACCAAGTTATGTCCATTGGACTCAAGTTCGAACAAAAACAAAAAAAGGGATTTTTTTAAACAGCTTTTGTTTCTCACTTGACTTGTTTTCCTATCATGGGTCCCATGAAGTGGAACATAACTTAGGTTCTCTAAGGTGAGGGCTGTGGAATATGGGGTGGGGTGCTGGTTGAGTTCCTGTGGCATTTATGGCTGTTGACAAGAGGATAGTGGGACATGTGTGGTATGTGGTGTGAAAGACTTTTTAGTGGGTGATGTCATGCGTGTCGTGTCCACACGTAGCATGAGAGGGCCACAGAGGCAGATGGGACGGGATGGGAAGACATGAGCTGGGGGAGAGTAGAGAGCAGTGGGGGGTTGGGTTGGGTTGGATAAGACTTAATCCTGCCATTGCAACTTAAGAGCCACTTGTGTTCTCAGGGCGAGAGAGAGAGAGAGAGAGAGAGAGAGAGAGAGAGAGAGAGAGAGAGAGAGAGAGAGAGAGAGAGAGAGAGAGAGAGAGAGAGTGTGAGTAAGACAGACAGCGAAAACAGTGATCTAAGGACAGCATGGCACACAGCAGCTGATGGAGTCAACTTAATGTAGGACACCGTATAAGCAGCTCGCCTCGCCAACTCGGTCAAAAGCCATCAGTGAAGTCAAGTTCACCACAGCTGAGAAGAACAATGTTGTTTAAATAATAATAAAAAAGCACTACGTTATTGTAGTACTTTGTCATTTGAATAAATAAGACTTGTAGTAGTAGTAGTAGTAGAAGTAATAGTTATACAGCCATACTATGCCAGCCAAAAATGGAGCAGACCATCTCTTGTACTTTCGTATCAGAATCACTGTGGCACTTAGAGGAAGAAAGGGTGAACGAACGTACCAGGAATGGGCTATAAAGGAAGGGGAGAGATGACAGATGAGTCAAAAAAAGGACGAAAGGTAAACAGGTTTAAAGACTACAGAAGTCAGGTTAAAAAAAAGAGAGGTAGGAGGGAAAGGGGTTGTTGGAGGGGAAGAGAATTGAGGAGAAAATAAATTCCAGCATGTCCCTTTTAAAACTGTACATTTTTTTCCTACGTTCACAAAAAAATGAAAAATGAACAAAACATATTTTCTCCTATTTTCTTCTACGCTCCTTGCGGCATAACGTAAACAGCATAAATACAAATAAAAAAGAGAGCGAGCGTAGTCAGCGTACACGTCCAACCTAAAACAGCAGGTAAGTGTCAGTGTCAGTATTTTTTTGGGAGGGGGGTGTTCCAGCAGGATGAATTGGGGACTGAGGAGATTACTGTACCGCGTAGACTGAGGAGAACGCCATGACATCATCGGCCTCTGAAGGATCCTTTCATCATCGACATCTTACAGAGGAGGTGTCTGTGTGTGTGTTCAAGACGTAAGACGTAGTGTGTGTGTGTGTGTGTGTGTGTGTGTGTGTTCAAGACGTCTAGTTGCGGTGTGTTCACGACGCCTGTGTGTGTGTGGATGTATGAGAGAGAGAGAGCACGCACGGCATCCAGTCAGGTAGAATAGTGTTGGCAATCGTGCACGCAGCTAAGAAAAAATGACACACAGCAACTCGCACACAGACATACAGTACGTGTCTTGGAAGGGTGTGTGCATGGAGTGTGACAGTGTCCACCAGAGCGTTTGTGCATGCGTTTACATGAGACAAGCCTAAATCAGTCTTTTTTTCTGCATCAAGTGAGGCATTAAGTCTGTAGATGGAGATGAGGCTGGAACAGCACTGGATATTGGAGAGCTGGAGTGAGGGTTGCGGGGTGATGGGTAGAGTAGAGGTTCGCTGTGTTTGATGCTATTCTTACAAGAGTCTCCGGGATGTGCACCAGTGTTCGTTTTCAGCCGTGGGGCCGATCACGGCGACCTTTCCGACAAGCCTGACCTTTTCCGGCTGAATTCCCTCTCCTGGCCAGGGCCGCTAACAGTTCTGACCAGGCCTTGGACAAAATCATCAGAAAGGGCCCCCTGTCAGTGTGGGCCCCCCACCCCCTACCTGGGCCCAGGACAACAGTCCCGTTGGTCTCCTCCTGTTAATGGGCCTATTCCTAGCTTTCTGGTCTGCAGAAATATTACCCTCCCCCCACTTCCTCTGCTCCCAAAGTCCCAACTCTGCTTGAACACTGATATATTTCTGTGGAATATGAAACCAGCGACAACATCCCTCATATCGGCCACACATCTTTTAAAGTGCGTTTTATGTTAGGCGTCTCTTCTCTTTGTGTGTGTGTACACATTTCGTCAGTTAAGATCAGTTACTTCATGCTCTCACACTCACACTCACACACACACACACACACACACACACACACACACACACACACACACACACACACACACACACACACACACACACACACACACACACACACACACACACACACACACACACACACACACACACACACACACACGTTGTTGAACGTAAACAATGTAGGTTTTTCTAGCTAGACAGATAGTGTGCATATATCTGTATAAGACTGTGTACATGCCTATGTGTTCTGGTAGCAGAATAAGAGAGGATACGATTTTTTTTGTTCTATTCTGTGAAAGGCAATCAGTTCTCTATTCGCATAAACATGTCTCGGTTGTCCTAAGTGGCATTGACGTGATTTCTGACATATGTACAGACAAATTTTGTCCTTGAAAGTCAATAATGGAGGTTCCTATGGTGAGCAAGCCTGTGTGTGTGTGTGTGTGTGTGTGTGTGTGTGTGTGTGTGTGTGTATGAGCTAAGACATCAGAGAGTTGAGAATACATCTCATCCCCTATCTGATGGTAACAGACACTGCCTACAATCCTTCAAAATGAGTTTGTATGCTGTGAGAGAGAGGGGGAGAGCGAGGCAATGCGTTGTGCAAGTAATGTGCATGTAATATTAATGCCTTGGCATATGGGAGATGCGCGTACCATTTACAGTGTGACGTCCCTGTCTAGAGGTGCTCCGATCACCATTTTTTGGCCCGATCACCGATACCGATCACCAAAAATCTTTATCTGCCGATCACCGATCATTGCCGATCACAGAAATTATTTCCTATTTTTTTAATAGCCTATTAATTATCCTTATTGAATATTTCTGCCCATAAACCAATCAATCTTAATTTGCACATGTCGCTTTCACAATGTAGGCCTATTATTAGGCTATTACTATTATGATTATTATTATTATTGTTATTATTATTATTATTATTATTATTATTATTAGGCTATTATTATTATTATTATTATCTTTCAGCTCTTTCAGACTAGTGTTGGTAATATAGCCTACAAGTAAGTCTACAGTATTAATCAATTTATAAGTTATTGCATATAATTACTAAACTATTTAAGATTGAATTGAAACTGAAACATTACATCAATTTATAAGTTATTGCATATAATTACTTAACTATTTGAGATTGAATTGAAGCTCAGACACCTGGATCTCAGTCTCTCGTCTTCTGCATACGAGAAAAAACCCTGTCGCTTTAAATGAGCAGCCTCGTGAGGAGAGCCCCTCCCCTCTCTGTCACTCACTGTCCACAGCTGCAGTGCTCCGCGACCGTTCTGCTCTCTCCCTCTCACTTCTCTCGCCGTTTAGCGTTTCAGCGACTATCAAACTAATCGACTGACTGTCAATTACAACTTTGAAAACAATAACGTTGGCATGCTTGTGCGGACAACGTGAACTTGTCGCGTGCTGACCGAGGCAACTACACAGGTTATAACGTAAAATGGCTAACGGGCGAGAAGTAGTCTATCGCAAATTACATTGTGACTGAAACACTTGAGATTCTACATACACAAAACAAGAAAAAAAAACTTCACTTGAAAGAACAGGGAACACGCACAACACAGCGTGTCTGCGAGGAAAGCTCTTTCTCTGTAACACTGTCATAGAATGTAGAATTCCCTGCACAGACTCATTGAGTTTCACCGTCCATTCTCCCTAGTTGCTGTTTGGTGTTGCAGCGACTACAAAACTAATGACCTGGCTATCCATTAGGCTACAACTTTAAAAACAATACAGTTGATGATTGTTTTGGAAACGTTTAGTTGTTGCGTGCTGACAGGCTGTAACTCAAAATAGTGAACATGGCGAGACTGACACGTCATTCACAAATTACAAGCGTCATGTAAACTGCGCATGGATCGGAAAATCAGATCATTGTTGATGCAGATATGATTATAAATGGTGAAAATGAAGGAGGGAATTCCAAAAAGTTAAAGACAAGTAAAGATGCCTTATTTTGGTGCAGCAGCTGTGCAGAGCCAGCACCTAGGCTACATGCAGGCAGCGCCAGGTGTAAAGGCGAAATGGTTGCGTGAGGAATTTAATATCTCTGGATCGGTTTTTTGATCGGCATGTTTTTCCGATCACCGATCAGGCTATTTTTGGCCATTATCGGCCGAGCATGATCGGCTGCCGAGCAATCGGAGCACCTCTATCCCTGTCACACGCTTTGTGTGAGTGTTCGTTTGCGTTTGTCAATTTGTTTCTGTGTTCGTCAGTTCGCGTTTATATTCGTCAGTGTGTTTGTGTGCATGTTATTTTTTTCCCTCTCACAGCCTTGTGTTCCTGTGTTTGTTTACATCCCTGCGATGTCTGTGTGAGGGTACGCATTAGTCTGAGTATCAGAGGCCCCGTTTACACTGTGGGCCTTCAGCCCAGGGACATAAGCCCAGGCAGGCTATGCCCTACTAGGCTCCACTTCAAGCACCAGGGGAGGATTCCAATACGCTGTGGCTCTGTAGTAAACTAGGTTAAGTTAACCTTGAAGTAGTGGTAAATCATCTAACAAAAGAGCCTGGAGTGCTCGTATTCCTAACTAAATGACATCTGTAGGCCATCTATTAGTGAGTTTACCACTTCCTGTAGGTTAACTTAGCCTAGTTCATCACCTAACCATGTTTTTGGAATACCCTCCAGGAACCTTGGAATACCATTGGAGTATAAACGGGGTCACTGTGTGTGCATCAGTGTACGTTTTCTTCCCCCTAAAGGCTTATGCTCCTGTGATGCTGCTTGATAAAACTCTGCTGCCTCTCGGCTCCTAAGGGGCCCCTCTCCACCGGGAGCTGCCCATCCTTTCCTCCTCCTCCTCCTCCTCCTCCTACAGCAGCAGACGCAGCAGCAGCAGTAGACACCGATGCTGACGTGGACACAGCAGCAACAGCAGCGGCAGCAGCAGATGTAGACGCAGCCCTGGCCCCTAGGCCTCCCCTCTCTCTCTCCTCACGCTGCCTCAGCCTCTCCCTCTCCACCTCCAGCATCCTCTCCCTGTCCAGGTCCTCCCCCAGGATGCTCCCCACGTCGCTCAGCTCCCCCAGGTGCTCCACGCTGTCGCACTTCTCAAGGTCCGAGGCGATGGTCTGCAGGCTGATGACGGACATGGAGTCGGAGCCGGCGCGCTCCTGCTGGCCCCAGCCGCTCTCCCGGTGCCGCTCCACCCACTGGCGCGTCTTCTCCACGTCCGCCCACTCGCAGTCGGCCAGTGACGAGCCCACGCCGCCGCCGTACGCCCCGGCCTGGATGGCAGGTTCCTCTCGCTCCGACTCGGCCCCCACCGGGGAGCTGCGGCCCTGGCAACCCCCTGCGGATTTCAAAGACATTTATTGCCAATGTCAACAGGGTCTGACCCGCCCCGAAAGCAGGTTAAAATTGACAGTGGCAACTGGCTAGTGGTAAATTTCACCTCAGGGTTTCCCCCGGTGCATTATAGCCAAGGGGCCCACCTTGACAACAAACCAAGCCACCTTGACTAAATCCCCTGAAAAGATCAAATGCATTTCTGAATTTGCTTCACCAAAATGCATACTCTCATATGAACCTGTACAACGGCATTTCCAATGATGATAATCATTGATACTGGCCACTGTTCAAGCAGGCCATTGAGTTGCATGTTTGTATGAATTGAGCAATACAAAACGTATTCTTATTTGAGTGATTATGTATTAAGATATAAGGTGCACCTGCTCCTGGTCCTCCTCCTGCCCCTGAAGATCCTCCGGCTCGGGAGCGTTGGCGTGCGGCGCGGACCCGGCCCCTCTGGGCGTGGATCTGTTCGCTAATCTGCTCCAGGTTGCGCAGAGCCACCGAGTAGCGGGTCTTCACCTTGGCAACACGCTCCTCCAGCTGGACTACTTTGGACTTGTGCTCCTGTAGGCAGCGGGGGAAGTAGACACACACACACACACACACACACACACACACAATGAAAAAAACAATCTAGATTATTATATGAAGAACTAGTACTCATATCAAGGAAATAATATCGTTTTTCAATTGTTAAATCATTTCAAATGATTATGCACATGTGGCATTTAGATAAATTAAATTTAAATGCTACCCAAAAGCTTTGCAAAGCGAACCAACACAAATATAGGGTAATATTTAATGCTTAAAGTTCAGAAAACACTGCACACTGAAGTGTTCTTTTTTGTTTTCTTTTCCTTTTTACTTCTTGGAGCGAACAATGCGTTTTGCCCCGGGGCGTCTTCAGATTCGCTCTTTTATAACATTCAATGCTGCTACATTACAAGATAATGTGCTTGTTGTTTTTCATACAAAAACACCTTCACAATTACTTATTCTGGCCCCAGAGAAGGGCATGTTTGTTAATATTTAACAATATTCATAAAACAATATTTAATAAGAACAGCTATAGCATTCTGATGAAGGTACTCATAATGTGAACGCCAGTTCTAAAGGGAGCAGCAACCATTTGGTTCTCTGAATTACTGCTGCTCCTGCTCACAGCTGGCGATGCATTTTAAAACAAACACATTACAACAGATGCAACTGCAGCAGGCAATCTCTCTTACAACTTAGCAGGCAAAACACACCCAAGTAATTTGCAATTCAAATATTAAGATGGAAGTCAATTTAGGAAACAGTTCAGAAAAAACAATGCTGTTCAAAATCACCAAATATAAGTAGTCTACAACCAGTCTGGTCTATCTATGTGTTTGTGTTCAGAAATGCATCTTATTAAGACTGCAAGCACGCATCAGTGGTTCACCTTGTACAGTAGTGTTCTTCACCCCTGAGACAGAAGTTAAAATGGGCCTTAAGATGAATGCAGGATCAAATTTAAACAAGGAGCGTGTGTGTGCGTGTGTGTGCGTATTATTCTACCTTCCCAATATGGTTACACCTTACACGAAAAAGAAGATTGAATTTAGATATTAGATTTTAGAATTGTGTGTGTGTGTGTGTGTGTGTGTGTATGTGTGTGTACCTCCAGCAAGTCTCCAGGATGTGGTTGAAGTAGGGTTTGGACTTGGCAAGGTGTGTGTGTGTGTGTGTGTGTGTGTGTGTGTGTGTGTGTGTGTGTGTGTGTGTGTGTGTGTGTGTTACCTCCAGCAAGTCTCCAGGATGTGGTTGAAGTAAGGTTTGAGTTTGAAGTAGGGTTCGGACTTGGCAAGGTGTGTGTGTGTGTGTGTGTGTGTGTGTGTGTGTGTGTGTGTGTGTGTGTGTGTTCTTACCTCCAGGATGTAGTTGAACTGGGCCTTGAGTTCGAAGTAGGGTTTGGACTTGATGATGACCCTCTTGAGGGACTTCTGCAGCGTCTGCACCTTGGCCTCGGCCTCCTGGCACTGCTGCGTGACGCGCTGGTGCTCCCTCTCGCTACGCAGACGCTCCTCCTCCGCCTCATTCACCTGGGGGTGGGGTTCCAAACAACATGCCCAAATTAACTTACAATATGAGGACACCGTGGCTGAGTGAGCTTAACTCACTTGATACCAATGATGCTTAAGCGTAGCAATTCTGAGCCTAGCGTTCAGTACCAATGATGCTTGAGCATTTTTTTAACGGTGTGGTGCTGACACAGGCATAGCATTCAATTTTCTTTACATTTTCTTGAAAATGCTGCAAATGCTCTGTCACAGTTTAGGTTGTAAGATTCAGAAATGGCTGGCATCCAACGACAATTCCGGCCATTTTACAGATGTATCTAATCTGTTTGAGGCCAGTGAAAGTTGACAGTGGGGAAAACTGTTCTCCTGGGGGGGTGTTTCGACACAGATCAAATAGCATTGTGTGGTGCTACCCAACTATTGGGCAAGTGTTAGGTGTTTTTTCACCTCTGCCAACATTGTACAAAAATATATTAATAAACTCTATGATAGTTTAAATGTAGAATAGGTTGCAAAAGGCTTATAATAAAGTTTCAAAATAATAATGATGATGATTTGAAGCACCATCACATCATATCATGTGGTTGTTTTCTGGACTAAAGGGTGACGGAACTTTGAAATGACACATCACGATACTGCGCCATTGGCATCGCTATTCAGTATCGTGACTGCGCATCACGATTAATCACGACTGATTCAATATCGTCACAGCATGTGCTGTACGCTCCTCCTACACCTCTTTGAAGAACATGCTCGAAGTAACCCGAAGGCAGAGGCAGTTTAGTCGGAGGGTGGCTAAGGAGGGCTGAAGCCTTGGGCCACAGCCAATCAAGGACCGCATAATATGAATAAAATAATGAACAGTTGGAATAATATGCTACATAATTTACAGGCACAGAATGGGGCCTCCAAAAAAAAAAATCAGCCCAGGGGGGTAGGGTGAGGTGAGGTTAAAGTTCATCTGCCTGGGAGCATTATACGGGTCAGTAATAATTAATCTACTCAATTTTTTAATGAAAAACTTCATGTCGGCAATAAAAATGGGAGCTCTGCTACTCCCATGGTCTGAAAGCTTGAGAAGTGGTGCTGGTTGTCTTGTTAACAGCCAAAATGGCAGTATGACAACCAACAAACGTGTGATGTCCGGCACTCTATATGGTAATCAATTGCTTAATCGACAGGCTGCCTTGCAGGTGTAATTTAGTTAAATAATGAGGACTCCAGGCTTGTTTATTAGTCGATTTTCCTCCGGGGTACCTTAAGCTGGTTTGCTACACAGCCTTCTTCTTGGGTTGAAAGTCCCGCCTGGACAACCAACACCATGGTAACCACAGGCTCAGTCAGCATCACGGCAACCGATTGCTCAGCTCAGCAACCACATGCTAAGCGTCACGGAAACCAACTTCCCAGGACGGCAGCCATTGCATTAGCAGATGTTTTTATTCAAGGCGACATAGAAAAACAAGGACACATTCCGCAACGTACAGGGTATGAAGAAATATAGGCAGCACACAGGCAAAGCAAGGTTAATCCAGATGAGTAAGGTTAGGTTTATGTTTTTCTCAGCATGGCTGAATGCAACATCTCGGTGCTCATTAGAAACATCAACACAGCTGGGCACTCAGGCCCCAGAAGACTACCAACCCTCTTCCCCTCAGCACAAAATGCCACAAGTTAAAAACAAATAGAATTATGGCATCCTTTGGGGCAAAAAGGTGTTCAACTGCTACACAGGTTAAAATAAATTTAGTAAGGTCATCCTAATGTATGCACTTGTAACTTAAATTGTATATTTTTGGGCTACTGTGTGCATGCTCCTCATTGCAAGGAAAATCCCCCTCAAGGAAATAAAGGACTCATTCATTCCTCGCTTCCTTTATAACAAAGTCCCCAACACCCTCACTTACATAACATTGTCATAACATTCCAACGAAGGTTCTCAAATGATGATTTTAAAACCATGATGGGCTGCATATGCATATAATGTGACCAGATCCCCAATATGATTGTAAATATACACCTTAAGATACCTCAAATCTAAAATCTAAATTGCCTTTTAACTTCCTACCTTATGTGTTCTTTTCTACTTCCATGTTCATTACGCCAGACAGTAAACCCCCAAATTGAATTGGTTGAAAAAAAAATCAACATATCCTATCGAATTCTACAGACACATAGTAAGAGCATAACAATTTTAAATTTCACCTTAAAGATGATCATTAAAAGACAAAAAAGATTATAGAAAACGAGGGATCACTTGTGATTCATAATCCAAAACCTCTGACCTCTACACAGAGCTTTTCATTGTAATTTTTCCAAGGACTCAGTCAGCTACAACCACGACCTTTACTCTTTTTCCAATCGCATGTTTCACGCTCGGTTAATAAGCTCATGAGATAACATCACATTCCATGCAAGACATTCATCCCAAGCCGGTCATAGAGCGAGTTTTTGTAGAGTGAGTATGCAAATGTAAAATACCCCCTTCTCATGCTTCGCATTAGCACAAAGTGACTAAGACAGATGCCATTGCGTCATTATCATTCACAGCCTTTGATAATGAAATTGCCCCATGTTGATGTTTTTTGGTGTCCCATGGCAGGTTTGGTGGGACTGGCTGGGCTATCATTCAGTTTCAGCACTAGGGCTAATTAGTTTCACTAGAATATTTGGGTTTCTGGTATTGTTTCCCTCTCTCATGCATACAAGTGTTTGTGCATTTGTGTGTGTGAATGTGTGTGAGTATGTGTGTGTGTGTGTGACTGTGTGTCTGCCGGTTTCTAATGAGGCCACTTTGATTTCCACAGAAGTCTATCACTCTCAGCTTATCTCAGTCTGAAGATCATTATTGAGTTTCATCATTGTGTGTGTGTATGTGTGTGTGTGTGTGTGTGTGTGTGTGTGTGTGTGTGTGTGTGTGTGTGTGTGTCTGTCTGTCTGTCTGTCTGTCTGTATATTGGCCTATCTGTTTGTACCTTGGCCGTAGCGTGATTGAGCATTTCCTGCCAGGTGGGGTCCAGGGTGTTCTTGTCAGCCAGGAGACCCTGTTCGGCCACGTAGACCATCTCGCGAGCCGCCGTGTGCATGGAGACGGCCCGCTCGTACCGCAACGCTGCCTTCTGGGTCTCCTGCTGTGCCTGAGGATCAACATACACAACACAATACATGGAGGCTGAGGATTTGGATTGAAGTTCAGAATCAGAACTGGGCTTTATTGGCCAAGCACACTTGCAGTATTTGACTTTGGCAGAGGACCACCATACACAACAGAACACATGGCAGCTAAGGATGACGAATCTATCGCAATAATAAGCGATTTTAGATTTAAGGTCAGAATCAGAACTGGGCTTCATTGACAAGGTACACTTACAGTACGTGACTTTTGGCAGATTTTAGCTCGCTACACACATCCGATATGTAACTAAAGGCTAAACCGTTAAAAATATGGTGATTAGCTTTGGGCATATTTAATTGAGCAGAAACAGTAGTCATCAATATTTTCTTCTCATTGAAAAACCTCCTAAAAAAAATCTTCCATCTCTTACCCAAAAGCTTTCTTCAGAGCTAAGCAAATTAAGGTTGTTTTTGGATGAGGGGGAAATAATTTTTAAGCAAAAAAAGGAACTGAGTTGTTGCCTGCTCCAACCTAACACCTGGCCCTTGTAAGACAGATGGCTGGATGAGACCTTAGAATAAAGATCAGTATGCTGCGCTGATTAATGGGGAAACCGTGGGCATGTGATTACAAACCCGGCCATTACAGCGACACTAAGCAGGGTATTTCTTTCCAACATTATAAATAACACTTCCATGATCATTTAAGTATCTCATCATCAACTTGTAACAGGTTCAACAGCATGTCTGAATTTGCTTTGCTGCACTGTATGGGCTAAAAACACACAAAGGAAGTTTGAAATAAAGTCCACCTGGGAAACTACAACTCCCATTGTTATTGTGACACAGCACTCCACAGCACACAAGTGCACAAAATGAAATTGCATATCTACCTCACCCGTGCAAGGGGGCAGCCAAGAAATGCCCCCCTAAGGGAGCAGTGTGACGGGACAGTACCATGCTCAGGGTAACTCAGTCATGGAGGAGGATGGGGGAAAGCACTGGCTAATCACTCCCCCCACCAACCTGGCATGTCTGGACAGAGTTGAACCGGCAACCTTTGGGCTACAACTCTGACACCCTAACTGTGCTAACCCATGACTGCCCTACAACTTTGGAAGTGTCTCCCTCTTAGCGTAACTGGACCAAACCCTACCAGCAGAATATGTGTTTTGACAGGTGGTTTGGTCTAGCATCGCACCATAAGGGATAATCGTGGATGGGCTATGAATCTAGCCTGGCTCTGTCCAATTTTAGTTTTGAATCTGTGTAGCGAGTTGTAGGGATAGGCCTAGCACGGGGCCTTTCCCTATAGTGTGAACACAGACTAGATTTTAATGTGATAGTATGACTTGGCAGCTTGACATTTCCGCTCCCAGCTTGTACTGCGACTACCCAAAGATGGAAACTAGCCTACTTGGTATTTCTACAACATCAGTTGAAGAGGGAAAGCACTGATAGTAGAATAAAATCCTGAGCCTGAACCCTTCAACACTTAATGAAATATGAAATACAGCTCCAGGCCTTTTTATTAGAATAGCATGAAAAAGTTGATTTATTTCCATAATTCCATCAATAATGTTAAACTGTCATGGATTGTAGATTCATGGCCCAGTTTTTTAACTATTCCAATCATTATTTTTTTTCTTTTCATATACGTTGCTTTCTACTTAACATGCAATGTTCAATACTTGGTTAGGACATTCTCTGTCTTCATAAAGGCCATGATGCGTTTAACATTGAAGTCAATGGCAAAAACAGTGCATGGGAGTTATGGAAGCCCAGATATCCTTGATGCTTTGCTGTCAGCTGTTCTTGTTTGCTGACCTGGTGCCCCACACTTCCCTCTTCAATATACCCGAAGATTTCCATGCCACGTTTTGGTGTTAACTCACCAGTTTAATTCTAACTCAACAGAAATTAAACCCCATTCATTTTCAATGGGGTTTCATTTCTGGTGATTTAGAATTAAACTGGTGAGTTAGCGCCAAAACGTGGCATGGAAATCTACAGGGTATATTGAAGAGTGAAGTGTGGGACACCAGGTCAACAAACAAGAACAGCTGACAGCAAAGCATCAAGGATATCTGGGCTTCCATAACTCCCATGCACTGTTTCTGCCATTGACTTCAATGTTAAACGCATCATGGCCGTTATTAAGACAGAGAGAGTCCTAACCAAGTATTGAACATTGCATGTTATGTAGAAAGTACCAAATTTCAACTGATTTAATGTGACCCGAATTTTGATGAAGAAAAATGTGATTTTATTACAATATTCTAATGCTGCGAATTCCCCAATTCATGGGTTTTTTGAGCTGGAAGGCCAACGTATATAAAAAGAAAAAAATTAATGACTGGAATAGTTAAGAAACTGGGCCATGAATCTACAATCCATGACAGTTTAACATTATTGATGAAATTATGGAAATAAATCAACTTTTTCATGCTATAAAAAGGCCTGGAGCTGTACCTAATGACATTATTTTACTATTGCAGGCAAACTCTGCTCGGCCAAGCTTTAAATCAGGAATGGAGCCTGAATACAATCAGACCTGAATATGAAAATCAAAAGGGGAAACATACAGACCTCTTTAGCCAGGCGGCGAGCCTCATAGTATGGCCTGGCCTTCTCTATACAGGCTCCCAGCTGCGAGCCCTGAGCGTTGAGCTTCCGAGCCGAATCGGTCAGGATGCGCCTGTAGCTGGACCTGGCTTCCTGATGTTGGAGCACAGAAGAAAGAAGAAGGTATGATTAGGCCAACATACAGTTGCAACATGAAAAGGGGAAAGGACCATGCATCGTTTCAAATCTGCCTTTGTACTATATAGTTGATTCTTTGCAATCACCTTCCTGATTCTCTAGCCCTGATTTAATTATATTGTGAAATGCACTGCTAAAGAACAATGTTTATTCACCAAGTGGAGTATGTTTACTTAACACAATGCTCCCTACATATCATTAACCACACACCCATATCTGACCTCTGACATCACTGATAACGCAGCAACTCCACTGCATATTTCTGGTCTTGTTACGTTAAAAGGTACATACATTTCCCCTTTTTTACTTACGTCCAACTGCAGTTCCAGCCGATTGATTTCATCACTGGCCTGGTTTAGATGCTCAAGCTCTTCCTGCCAGAGAAAAAAAGGCCGACACAAATATTTAACACCTCTCTACAGATGCTCTTGCTTTGCACAGTCACAACTGATAGCATCAGCGGATGTTTGTCACCCTACAAACTTTACCACATAAAAATGCGTCATTTTAGATGGTGCAAACATTTCACAAGCTAGTAATACTATACCACAGATTAGCCATTATATTGCAGGTGGTCTACAGGGTAACCAAGATGTCAAAGATAATTACCCGGCAATTTTGCTATAGCTATCATGAATGCTCTTACCTGGATCCTAGGATCCAACTCCTCTTCATACTCCTCTGCCTCTTCTTCCACAGATTTTTCCTTTTCAGGGACACCTCTGTCTGTGCAGTCAACCTCCACTTCAACTTTTTTCTCGTTGCCTCCATCGCCACCTCTGTCTTTCAAGTCTCCTTCCCTCTCCTCAGACTCCTCACCCGGTGTCTCCTCTCTCCAGTCAGCCGAGTCGCTCACTCCGGAGCCCGGGGGATTCTCACGCAAGCTCGCTGCTTCCATATACGGCCTCGAAGTCGAGCTGGTCGCTCGGTAAAATACAGCGTCAATAAATGTATTTCACAGCAGTATTTAAAATAAGGCATCTGATTTCTATGTCATTATAGACACACCAGAACGGCACACAATATTCAGCATGCAAAAACAAACGCAGTCGTTTGTGTTGTTGTTAGCCGGTGCTGTTAGCCAGATGCTAGCATGAAAATAGCACCATTAGTTTCTAATAGACCGTCCAGGCAATGGTACGCCCTTGATAAATTGACTTAAAAATCGGTAAATAAAATAAAAATTTAATAAATAAAATAAACATCCCACCACGATATATTGCGCATGGGTGGGTTGGTCATGGAATGTTTTCGGGTTCGGAATGGTAGCTCCCCCACCCTTTCCAGCCACCACCACCAGCTCTCTTCCACACAGCTGGGCTGCTTGGCAGGTTCAAACGTATCACTCACATCTAGATCTTCCAAAGGGCGGTGTGACGACAACTGGAAACAACCCCCCAAGACACTTACTCAATGTGTAGGTTTTTTTTATTAGACCATTTATTTGACACATTTACAAATAAAATTGAACTAAAGTAACAAAAATACAGCTTGGATGAAAATTCCCACTTTTTACACATAAACACTACTATAACATTATTTTGTCCACCACCCCCCCCCCCCCCCATGTCCATCATAGAGGTGCACAAAGACTAACGTCTTGAGTTTCATCATTATGGCACTGCTCTAGTGTCATATTTAATAGCATTGGGAGAGCCATGGGCCTAAGTAAGGACTTTGCCACCCCTGCCATTCCTTCACCGCCATCTTCCAAATGGAATAATGCACAGGAGCAACACATTTCTCCACACCGTCTACTCCTCATTCCAGTGCAGTCTGCCTGGACTGCACTGTAGGCTACACGTCTGTGTGTCCTTGACTCCCCCTGACTCTGGGTCAGCTTGTGTATATGGAGACGTGCTATGCCAGTCTGTTAAGTATGACTTGTCTTTTGCCTCTTCCAGAACCTCTTCACCTCGCTGTGGCCCTGGGGACTGACCACCATGACCCTGTGAGCGGGGTTCTGCCACACCAATACACCCAGGCCCTGTAGGGGAGAGACAGGAGACGGGAGACGAGAGAGAGAGAGAGAGAGAGAGAGAGAGAGCTCAATCATATATCATCATTCAATACACTGAGCCGGTCACATTACACACAGAGTCTCTATGCTGCAAGTGACCTTGGGGATGGATCGACCGGGCTATTGTCCAAGCACTTAGAATACTAAATCTGAGGCACAGACATGCAAGAGCACGCACACACACACACACACACACACACATACACATACACACACACATCCTTTTATAAATACTCAACAGAGTACTGGAAATATTATAATAATGTACTCAAAAGGTCAAATCGTCTAACCCTGCTGTTGTAAAGCAGGCCAGGCGTAGAAGCCCAGGGTGGATAGTAGGACAGGGGGAAAAAAACAACAACAATCACCTGAGCTCTGTCTCGAAGAACCTCAAAGTCGGCCTGGGAAAGAAACTGATTATACAGCACTCCTGTGGGGTAGAAAAAAGGGAGAACACCGTGTGAGACATTTACCAAACTAGAGTGAGGACAAAGCCAAAGACACAGACAGGTCAAGTTGAAGGGCATCCATCTTTTTTTAATAGGTGAACTCCAGCAACTGCCAACCAAATATATGTATTTCTTTAATTATCATCAACTCTCCAAATCATTCTACCCTTTTAGTGAAATCATGCACATGGCCCAGAGATTAAAAATTGCTATACAAAATGCACACACCTCACACACACACACACACCTCACACACACCTCACACACACCTCACACACACACACACACACACAGGGGGCTGTCTAAATGGTCCTATCAGTCGTTTCACTTCAAATGCCAGCGAATTAATTCCTACACAGGTGACCTTTTGCTAGATGGAATGAGAAACAGCTTTGACAACCTGTGCAGCCTTATCAAGGCAGTTCAATTATATCATTTCTTTCGATTTAAAGCGCCTACTTATCTTCAGGGGAGATGTGGGTGGTGGGGCACACCAATAAATACATAGCTACACACACAGACACGCACACGCACACACACATGGTACACACCTTCAGAGAACTGCAATCTGTCCTTTTCAAGCTCCCACAGTCTGATTTGATCTGTGATGGTGGGAGGCAAAACTGGCGTCTGTGAGGGAAGTATAAGGTGAAACACCAAATGATGAAAAGATCAAATGAAAAAAACACAGACATACTTTGAAATAACTCAAATTACAAGAACAGCTCCATAAGGGATTGGATATATGAAGAAAAAAATGTATAATATAAATAGTAACCGGGTTTACAGGGTGCTTTGAAATTCAAAAGAGGCAGCTACGACTACGCTTGGACGTCCTAATTAGTCATGGAAAAAATCTTGGAAAAAAAGAGAACACTTCCAAAAACTGGGGTATTCTGTGCGTAATAACACTTATTACATGATTAAGGCTTTATCGATGATTTATTTTTGTATGATTAAAAAAATCTGTCTAAAATATTATAATGATCAATAAAATAGATCACAATCGATGTTTTGAAAAAAAAAAAGGACTACATGTACAATAACAAGGCCCAGCATTTTTTAAATGTTAAGAGACTAAATGCGACACAATTGGTAGTACCTGTTTGACCATGATAGGGTGTGCTCTTGTCCGCAGAAAGTGGATTATCTGGAAAAAATATGAACCAAAATCCCTACATTACTCATTAGGCAATGTGTTAAATTAGTGTGCAACAGGCCCTGCCGTGGCTCAAACGGTAAGGCACTGCATTGTTTCACCGGGGACCCAGGTTCGATTCTGACCCTTGGTTATTTCCCGATCCCCCCGCATCTCCCACTCGCTTCCTGTCCATTTTCCATTTTGAATATTAAAATACATACATTTGTGTGCAGCACATGAAACCATTGAGTTACATTATGACCTCCGGTGTGCCTTTCTCAGGTCCAAAAGTAAAACCTTCAATGGTCAGACCTCAAAAACATTCTGTGCCTGAGCAAAATTAAAAAAGGTATTGTACCATTTGTAAAACAAAGGAGATACGCACTCCACGCTTCAAAATTAACAATCCGGTGCAACCAGAGCAGGACTAAATCATAAGTAGAAAGGTAAAACAATCTGGTCTCTATTTTCTGAGGTTTATTTTATCAGTGCAGTAAGACTAACGTTTCCACATGCGTCTTCAGTTTGAGGACTCTGGTGAACTGTTACATAAATACGTCATTCATAAATAACAAACAAATTACATAAATAAATTACATAAATAAATCATCATTATCATCATAATCATTATTATTTTTTATAGCTGTTGTTATAACTATTGATGTTGTTATTACCTGCTGTGCTGTGATGCCATTGGCGATGGCCTGCTGCACAGACTCTCGGGTGACCTGTGCCACCACCACGTCAGGAAACCTGTACAGCATCTCACTAAACAGAGCCACCAGCGCGATCTGCAGCTCAGAGTCTGGCCAAGGGGGAGAGAGGAACGACAAAAATAGAAAAGAGAAAATGCAAATAAGTCCATTTTAATACCATTCCAACCATATGCACTCTACAGGGGGCATCTGTCCAGACACAGGATTCCAATCCAATGGAGGCCCAGGTTGAGTTCGACCTCCCAAGCCTACTCCATCTCTCTCCACTTTGCTTCCCGTCATCCCTCAACTGTCCTATCTATAAAAAGGTCTAAAAAGAAAAAAAAAAGATAACCAGCAAAAAACTAGAAATACACTCAGCGAGGAAGCTGTTTGATAGAACATTTGAATATGTTACACCCTTTTTTCCCCAAGTATTTCTGCCTTGTTTTTGTGTAGTTAGGGTGTCAAAATTCACCTTATCCCGCAATGGTGAAGAATCTTAAAAAAAATTAAAAATCCTGAAAAAAAAATTATGCACCACAAACATTTAATCACTTGTTCCTTGTGTCATTTTCAAGACAAACAAACAAACCAACGCGACTGAAAACATAATCTCCTTGGTGGAGGTAAAAACAAAAACAAAAACAAAAAAAGAGGTCAAAGCAACTGACAACAGAGGGATAAAAACAGCAACACACAATGTGTGGGAAGAATACAGACTACACAGTCACAATAGGGGCAGTAGAGGTGAGGGTTGGTGTGTTGTCTTGGAACAGTCTCCTGTCGTAATTCAATTCCAAAGAAAAAAAGGATATATTTGACGTGATTCATTTCTGATTATTCTGTTTGATGTTTATAGTCTCTCCATAGAGATGGTGCTGACTCACAGGCATACTGCCTAGCACTTGGGCAACAGTTAATATGACACCTTTTTCCCTGGTAAAAAAGAAAGTGATGGGAACATCGCTGCCATGGATGCAAGAAATGTCATGTATGCCACGCATTTCCTCTGGCCTGCCTGAAGTATGACTACCTTTACTATAGCTACTGTATATCAGAGTATGTCATTTTAGCCTTTTATTTTCAAAAGGTATGCTTTCCGGTCTCAAAATGAATATTTACTAAGTAATATTGACTAATATAACTAATATTGTCCTGGTGTGTCCAAAGTACAGTAAGTTTTGCAGCCATAGATGTCTCTGACCGGTAATTCGCTGTGGTGGACATGGAGAAGTCCACCTTTTCATGTTTGAAAACTATAAATGAAGTCATAATGACTGCATAAAACCTTAGAAATTGATGGTGGTGGTAAAAAAACAACATGGAAAAGATAACACTTGTGAATGGGCATCAAAAATTGATGGTCATATTGAGGTCATATTGAAGTTGTGACACATTTATGATGTGTTATGCAATCTGCTATGCTGTGGGAAACTAGTTTGGTAGCATATAGCTGTGACAAATCCTGAGCAAACTGCCTATACGTGGATAGAGGGATTGGCAAATGAACCCTCGTCCGACTCGAACCCCCGCCTGGTGATCATTTGTGTTAAATTAATGGAAAAATCTGTGTTGAATCAGAAATGCTTGATTGTTCATTGTTATAATTCACTACAGAGTAAGGAATTAAAATACATCAGTATCAGATAACACAGGCAAATATTACAATAAAATTACAATAAAAGCCATTTGCCATACAGCTCAGCCTTACATACTGTAGGTTACAATAAATCACTGCGGAGATTATGCAGCTGAAGGCTTACGAATATGCCTATTCATGGCCAGGCACGTACATAGAGACGCACGCTTTTGCAATTCTGGGAAAAACACTACAGTGTACTGCAGCACAGGTGGTGTGACATGTTTATCTTAATAGATCTTGTATGTTTTAATTCATCATTTTTCTAGCAAAAATGACACATATTCTTTCGATCAGAGGCAATGACATACTGTATGACTAACTACATGGCAATGACTACTCATTCACAGTCAGGGAAGCTGACGGGGGTGGGGGTGGGCTAATGGGTCAGTTGTCCTGGGCCCAGTGGGGGAAGGGACAAAATTGGGTTCTCAATGACACCAATGCAATCACTTTAATTTCTGAGCTACTCTTATGGTTATGACCAAAAGTCTGTTCTCTCAATAAATGCACCATATATGTACACAAGGCTATGTTTCTTGTTGTGTTCTTGCTTACTTGTGAAAGTGTGAATCTCATAGGGAAAGTGGTTGGTTTTTTGAGGTATTGAAGACAAAAGCTCAACTGGGAAACTCCAACTCCCATTGTCAATGTGACACAGCACTCCACAGCACACAAGTAAACACTGCACACAACGAATCTGCATTTATGCCTCACCCATGCAAGGGGGCAGCGCCCAATGGCGTCCGAAAAGGAGCAGTGCCTTGCTCAGAGTATGGGGGAGAGCACCGGTTAATTACTACCCCCACCAACCTGGCGGGTCGGGAGTCGAACTGGCAACCTTTGGGCTACAAGTCTGATACCCTAACCGCTTACCCATGACTGCTCAGCAAAATTTCATTTTCTTGTACTCTTCTGACCATACGTACTTGTGTAAGCGTATATGCGATAGTTGGTTTCGACTACGATGAAGCCGGCCTCTCCAGTGCTGGGTGTGGGCCCGACGCCGGTGGTGGTGGAGGCGTTGCTGCTAACGCCAGCAGAGAGGGTGATAGCCAAACGGGTCGGGTAGTACCTCCTGGACTTCCTCTGTAAGTGACAATACACGCGCACACGGACACACACAAATACATGGACACACGAACACAAACGGACACACGGACAGACACAGTCAGACAAACAGACACGGACACACAGACATGGACACACAGACACGGACACACCATTTTGATTTTTAAACTTTTTAAAGACCTGTTCAAATGTTGATGTTGACATGAGTGGTAGAGAGTTGGGGTCAGACTGGGACATGAACCATGCCAGGTCAGCAGATGAATCCCACCAGTTCCTGGGAGGGATGTTTTGAAGTTGCTAGTGGTACTTGCTTGTGGCGTCACGTGTACTATGCATGTACACATGTTTCTACTGTATACTTCTACTATGTTTCTACTGCACACCACTTTTTGTCGACCTGCATTGGCTGACCCCACACTCTGTACTTGCTTGAATGTCCTCCTCCTTGTAAATCGCCTTGGTCAAAAGCGTCTGCTAAATGTAATGAATGTTATGTAATGCAAAGTAATGTAATGTATGCACGTTTACACACACACGCACACGCACACGCACACACACACACACACACGACCAAGAAGATTCTCAGACCGGCAGGACATACACACACACACGCAGGCACGCACATACACCTCAGCTTACCTTTCTCTGGAAAACAAGGCCAAATTCACGCAGGTGCTGCAGGAAGGTGAGCAGAGACTCACTCATGCCCTCCACCGAGTAGTCCTATAGGAGACACCCCCAGTCAAACTCTCATTTACATGTCTTGTATTTAAGACATCTTTTAGTAGCAGAGCTCTGGTGGTACAACTAATGCTCGTATAAATTAAAGTAATTTATAATAGTCAATTAATGCACAATTGCATTAACGCGCAATGCACAATAAAGATGGTTTTCAGATAATCCAGTACAAACAAATAAGATAATTTAATTGATACAACTGTGGCATTAGTTGTTATTGTAGCATTCGAATGTCTATGACAAAATCATCTCATCTTAAGAAATCAATATTGAATCGAATTGGCAAGAAAGCTCAAACATAACCCATCCCAAAAGGTAAATAATATAAACCATTGAATTGAATCGCATCAAATCAATCAAAATCAGGGGGCTTTCTTCAGTATCGAAAATAACAAAATCGGCTCATCTTAAGAAATAAATATTGAATCGAATTGGCAAGAAAGCTCTTGCTTTTCGGTGAGTCGGGGATACGCTTTCTGTGTGTCTAAAACTGTGTGCGACCGAGTGCACATATTTGACTTGGGACTAATGGAGCACTTCGCCCAATTCTGGAGGCATCATCTAGGGGGCAAGTGGCCAACGGGGCTCTCATTAATGTTTGACAGCGAACTCAACATGGAAGTTCGGAAGATCGTCCCTTGTGATGATGTCAATATTGCACCGTATTATGCACGTGTCTGTGTACATTGTGCCTGGTGCTCTATCACAAGCAAAATTGACAAAAACTACATGTCAACACATTCATGCACGAAATCCTGCAGCGAGCAGGTCCCTGGCCTGAATGCTCACAAACGAGTTCATAATATTAAGCATGATGCATGTAAAAACAGTTTGAAAGAGGGAGAACACTCAAGTGGAAATTCAATAATCCGCCAATGGATTCTTACAGTAAAGCAGAACGCAATGTTGTTCACAGAACAACTCACACCCTAAAAATCTAATCAGCATGTCACGAGTGAATAACGCTGAAGTGTACTCACCCTTCCCAGCGTAGAGAAGCTGAGCTGGAAGAGGAAGGAGAGGATCTCAACAAGGTCCATTCCTCTGGACTGGACATGAAAAAGAAGTGGAAGATAAAGTAATCAATGACAAGATTAACGGTGCACTGTGTAATAGTTTTTGTAGTTCATTTCCAGAATTCATGCTGCCCATTAAAAAATGTTACCTTTTTAAAAGGTGCATTGTGTAGAATGTGGCCAGAATGGGTACTGCAACTATGCTGCTCATTGAAACTGTGCTGCCTATTACCAAATTTGATCTTTTCATGAATGTTATTTACTAAATAATAAATACAGATTTCCTAGTATAACCAAAGTATAGTAAGTTTTGCGGCAAAAAATGTGCATTTCTGGAAATTCAAAATGGCGGACCATGGAGAAGATCCCCCTTTTCATGTATGAAAAATTATATGTTTGACATGTTATCCTTAATTCCCAACTCGTAATAATGAGACAGTCTATGTAAATAAGTGCTGAAACTTGGCCTTCAGGAGGCCCCACAGCAACTTGTAGCCTAGGTAACATACCACAGGGTGTATTCAGCACTGACTGACCTGGGCAGTGTTACAAGGTATTGTTCGGTGAACTAAGCATTCACCCGGCTGGGATGTTGCTAATGATATTGTAGGCAGAGACGGGTTTATTTAAGAGCAGACAGAGCACTGACGGAATCCCCCACAGGCATGAAAGGGGGTACGTTCCACTGCCAACAGTCAATCATAATGCTAAAACAAACGAACAGCGTTCCAATTATCTTGCAGCCTCATGTTACACACTCCTGTTGTTATGCGCAGTGTCAAAAAACTTGAGAAAATTGGTTCTAAAAGCTTAATTTTCGACTCAAAAGGTCTGGCCTTACTAATCCAAAATAGACTCACTAAAGCATGTGGTATTTCAAATTGAAAAACATGTGAAGTACTCACTTCTTTTGCAAATCACTTGTAATGATGAACTATTTTGTGCTAGAAATTATGTTTATAACAGGCAGTGGCCTAGTATAAAGCCCACATGACTGATCCTGGCCTCTGATCACAGTCAGGAACGATAATGTGCCCCCCAGAGGGACCCCTGCTCTAAGGCATCGGCAAGATGACCACTGAGTGCGATAACGTAGCTAAAACAACTTTGTTGTTGCTGTTCAGTGTTGACTAATCAGGGGAGTGTTTCAGATAGTGTAGGGTGTGTGCAGCGATGACTGACCTGGGCAGTGTTGAGATACTGCAGGGTGAGGTACCAGAGTTGTGAGGCCGTGTCCAGCAGTAGGAACTGAAAGCCTGAAGAGGTGATACAAGGAGCGTCACCCGCCTCACTGTTACAGTAGGCAAGGGGAGGAGAGGACAGGCAGGAATGGAAGAAGAGAAGAGATTAGATAACATTCAGAGAAGACAGCAGAAGAACATTAGAAGTGTGGTCTGGCCTTAAGCTGCAAAATTTAACTAGTAAGGTTGGTTGAGTCAACATAAAAACGAGGATCTACATTGGTCCCCTGACACCTACGAAAGGAAACATTTTCTTAGACCACCCTCTGATCTCCCGACTCATGCTTCCCCTTCATGGAAAAGTCATACTCACTGAAGTGTTTTAACACCATCTCTGATCCTCCTCCTATGACCACATGAGCTTTTCCTTGCACCTACGTCTTCACAAGTTTGGCCTTGATAAGAAGCTGGGCATTAAACTATGACATCATTGATAGGGTGGAGGTGTTAAAATAAGCCAGAATCATACAAGGTGGCTTTTCATATAAGTGCAGTCACAAGGTGCGCCAGGACGAATAGCTGGGCAACCTATGTTAACTTATTAACAACCTCTATTCATTAATGGTGGGTGGATGATGCTGGGATCAAGGTTCTTGTCTATGAGATTAACTTGGTCCCCCCCCCCCATCACACACACCCAGCATTAATACAAATTCAACACTTACAGAGTCAAATTTCCTATTGAATGTATTCTGTCCTATTCTGTACATGTTGAACTAACACCTTATCACAACATTCGCTGTCCAGTGCAACTCCACCACCACCCACATCTCCATGAGCTCAGTCTGGATGAGTAGCTTAACAATCAAACTAAACTGAGTCGCTTTGAATGAAACAAAGCACTGACTAAGAGTAATGTGGTTAAATGGAAAAGATTCACTTCAGAGGGGAAGATACCGCACACTCCTGTCCATCCAATGTTGAATTTTATTAAAACAAACGTTTTGACCGGTGTGGCCTTTCACAAGTTTTGTGTGTTTGTCTGTGTGCATGAACAGTTTGTTTGTCTAATTAAATTCTGCATTGGATGGACAAGACTGTGCGGTATCTTCCTCTCTGAAGTGAACAAGTACCCACTACCTGTACCTCGAAACTTCTGGTCTGCGTTGGCAGGCATACTCCTCCATAAATGGAAAAGATTGTCATTTCAATATCTTCAAATCGCACCACTACCCACCTTTTCATGAATGAGTTGAAAAGACCCACATCAACCTACAATTATCTTATCTGCTGGTGGAAAATTACCTTGTTGATCTTCACTCTGTGTGTGTGCGTGTGTGCGTGTGTGTGTGTGTGTGTGAGACCTGTCACAAACTTCCCATCCAGGGCGGGGTATTATATTGAGTGGGCGTCTCTGATTGGCAATTCCAACCAGGCAATCTATTTTCGTCTTTTAAGTTGCAAAATCATCTGTTGAAAATGATTCAGATCTGTGCTGTTGAATGGTGCCGTTTGAATAGAGTATACAGTCAATCCCTCTCACCCACCTCTTCATGACTCCATTGGCCTGTACGAGTAGCTGAATTTTACACTACACAACAATACAATATATAAATGAACGGCGTTATACCACAAGTTAGACGTCTTTCCCAATCCCACCACCCACCTCTTCATGAGTCCGGCCTGTGTGAGTAGCTGTGCGAGGTCCTGGCTGACTGCTGCGCTGGGTGACCCCACCATGAAATGCAGGATGACCTCCCAGCGCTCTGTGGCGTACTTGTCCAAGCTCTCCACGTCACGTGCGTGCCGGTCAGGACCTAGACTGCTGCCCTCGTCCGCCCAGGCTTTGCCACTGCAGACAGACAAAAAATGGAGAGAAGGCAGTGGGTTAAGCTGTGTTTTTAAGATTACTCATTTATCTAAGTCAAGAGTTTAGTTGCAAGGATGCTGTGGCGCGGCACACTAAAGAAGCTGTCCATGAATTTGCTCACTGCCCAGCCAAGGTCCCTCATTTCCCAACTCTACCCCATCTCTCTCATTCTCCCCCACAAATTTATGGTCACTTCTTCACCGTCCTTTTCCATTAAATGCATAAAAGACGTTGAAGAGTTAAGATGTAGGCATCTGGACAGCTTTTTGTCTTGAGAATGTTTCTGATTCCAGCAGTAGAACACAAAATAGTCTATTGTACAACAAAAACACATTCTCTAGCTCCCTCAAAAGCGTGCCGTCTTACGGAGTACGGCTACAGTCCTAACATGTTTAGGTTGAGGTCACTTGAACAACTTTGTCAACAAAGGGGACCCAGTTTGAAGGACAATCAGTAGGTTGGGGGAGAAAACAGGCTAAGCTGCTTTCAGCTTTAGCTGTTTTGACATTTCATCCACAACTTCAAAGTCCAGAAAGTATGACAACAGTAATGATCCAAATGGCATCTTTCAGGATAGTGAGAGTGAAAGTTATCGTTTAATCGCTCTATATAAGAAAACATTGCCCAAGAATGTGCAGCTCATTCTCATTCTTGACACTCTTCATTCTTCCTAAACATTCAGCTATTATCCATCATGGAATTCCAACAGCCTTGCTCATGTAGTACAGATGGTGTGTGCAAAAACTAGCAACTGAACTGAAACTTGTCAGCACTTACTAGCATAAAGTTAAGGTTGCACTGTACTATCATGTACTGTGGGAGATGTGGAAAAAAATGATGCATCTTTCCATATTGGCTGATATCAGTTACCACAAGTAGGGAGGGTGAAGGAGCTTCAAATTGAAAGCAACTTCCATTGACGGAACTGTGCAAAACTGCATGACAATGCATGTAGTGCATTTTTAGGAACAACACATGGTCACACACAGTGTAATGTATACAAGGTAAAGAAACCATTTTGAGTAAGGGGTAATCAGTAAGCAGACATTTGACGGCATTAGCCATATCTTAAACCGCTGAATGCTGCTGATTCAAGGAAACCCATTGGTTCATGACTCAGATTCGTCTTTCGCAAGCCGTTTCAAAACCTGGGCAGCTGCAGCTCAGGGCTAGAGGTTGAAGCCATGCAGAGTGAGTGTCACAGGTTCAAACTTGTTATGACCGAGGAGTGGAAGGGTTCATGCACGCTAAATGGAAGGGTTCATGCAAGGGTTACCATAGGTTCCCGATATAAGAGTATAGAGTGCAATTCATCATTATTTTTGGAACTTATCGGCAGTGTGCAGACCTACCTTTTTCAACTGTCTGACTTTTTTGTCTGGCACCTGCAACAAATGTTTTTGGATGTGCGCACCCTACCCAAAAGTAGGGTTAGAACCTCTGACATGTCCCATGTCTGAGGTAGGCGTCACCAATCCTCCTGTTGTGTATATTTGTGTGTGTGTGTGTGTGTGTGTGTGTGTGTGTGTGTGTGTGTGAGAGAGAGATGTGGGCAGGGTTTTTTTTTTTTAGTATGCATGCATCAGGGATTGCACCGAAATACTTTAGAGGCAAAAGGACACATTTTGCCGAGATGCATCGTGTTCTCCTCACAGTAATCACAAACAAGGGGAAATTAAAAGAAAACCACGGATGTTGCACACAGAAGTGGATATTTAGTGTGTGTCTAGATGCTTAACAAGCGGCACTTGTTCAGATCAGATCTAATTACTTATACTCTGTTCTGTATGCTGATATCCGTTTTTCCAAACTGGCAGTCACAGAGGCCATACCAGTTCCCAGCAAAGAAATCTAATGAGGCTTGAAAAAAGAACAAAAAGAATGAGCCACCACACTATAAAGAATAAGACAGTCACACCACGCAGTCACATAAAGTAAAGTCACACTGGTGTGGTGTTTGGCCTGGGGGCCACAATTCAAAACTAATTTGATTTACAACCATTTAGTCATTGTTTTGGTCATTTGGTTACTTACAGCCTTTGTTTGCGTGTGTGCATGCGTGCAGCTGCTGTTAGAAATTGTCAATTAATAGAATCAGGAAGAATGTCTGATATGCCTGATACGTACTGTCAACGTCAATACACTGAATCACAGAATCAATAGGACAGTTGAGGAGATGACAGGAAGCAAGTGGGAGAGAGAAACGGGGTAATGTTGGGTAATGTTGGGAAATGACCCCGGCCGGCCGAACTCGAACCCAGGTCGCCCGCATATGGTACGGTGTGTTAACGCGCTGCGCCACAGCACCCCCTCCAATTCATTTTTCCATGAATAGGATAACATTTTTAACTATGACATATTGATAAACTTGATGAAACTTTCACTGTTGTTAAACCCACATTAGGGCAAATATTTTTTTTTTATTGCAAGTTTTCTGAAATATGATGATTATATACGCAAATGAGGTCATATGTGCTAAGATATGTGAAAAAAAATCTACCCTCATCAATTTTGTGGAATATACTGTACTTTTTCCAAGGTCAAAAAATCTGAATCGGAAATCTGCTACTTCTGACTTTTAAAAAAAGTATGTGCCACTGAAGTGATGAAGGTAGATTTTTCATAATGTGATAGGTTGGGTGGATTAAGTATCAATAAAAAGTGTGAATCATTACTTCTGCAATTTGTTTTATGTTTAGCCCATTGTTTCAGATTTTACCATATAAGTAGATGCGATCTCATTTACACATTTAAGCTTGAATTAACTACTGCGAAAGTTTCAAATTGATATCTCGTAGTTTAAAATTTTGCCCCATTCATCAAGTATATATTGTCTCCCTATGGAAACATGAAAGGTATATCTCCAACTTTGACCTAGAAAAAAGTATGTTCCACTCCATATAAATCTATATAAGTCATTTAGACATACCTGGGGATTACAGAAAACTTGGAATGATTACTATTTCAATTTTGTCCAGGGTGAAACGCTAGATTGACTGGCCTACTACACAGGCAACAACATATACGTCATCTCATATTAAGGTGGTTAAGCTGTGATTGCAAGAGTGCATGCAGCCTTTGAGTCATTCAATTGGAGGTAGCAACTTCCTTTTTGTATGTGTAAGATCTTCCAAATCTTCCAAGCAAGTCTAAGGGTGAAAAAGAAAAAATGTTGGGCAACAGTGACAGATGTGACGCACTATCAGCCCTCAGGGGGGAAATACCGATGCAGAGAATCTGGAAGGTATTCATAATGCATACTTTTATCTCATCATTTCATATTATATATATATATATAAAAACTTTACCACATGAAGGTCCAATAAAGAAATGTTGTGGATTAGGTTTAAGTGAAACAATCAGTGCGGGAGCTTTCAAGGTTTTTTATCTTCTGATAAGCAAAGTGGATCATCTCCAATGCACCTGCCAGCTGCAGTGTGCGAAAAAGTTGTTACACTTTGCCGACCCTTTTATCCAAGCAATGTGGGGTTAGGTGCTCAAGGGCACTTCAGCCATGGATGTAGGTGTAGGGAGAGGTAAGTGTGGGATTCGAACCTGTAACCCTCTGATCTTACCTTGGCAGATCTTACCAAGTTGGTGGGAAACCCTTTTTCCAGAACAATGTGCAACTGCATAGAATACAACCTTTTTCATTTCAAGGGTCACTTCAAATTCCTCAAATGGCCATACAAGTCCTCCGAGGGTCGTACTATGAACACAAACCAGGATTTCCCCCTGCACTTTAGGCATATATTGAAGGCATCGACCTTTAAAACAGACCCCACATTCTCTAGGTACCCCCTGAATATAACCTAATTGTATTGAAAAGGTAATTTCTGAGATTCCTTTACAAAATATTTCCTAAACGTCCCTCGAGACATACAGTCCCAGGAAAAAGTTTGTACACCCTTTGAAATTTCTGACATTTTTGTCAAAATTGATCATAATACATGGTCGGATCTTCCCGGAAATCTCAAGAAGGAACAATCAGAGTCTGCTTTAATTAATTCCACCCAAACATTTACATGTTATCATATTTTTATTGGTCATAAGGCCATAATATTCACAGGAGAGCAGGGCATAAGTAAGTACACCCTTGCATTAAGTAGGTTTTAACCCTCAGTTAGTTGCAATATCGTCAACCAGACTTGTCCTGTAGTTGCAGATCAGATTAACAAAACAATCTGTTTGTATCTCGTCTCCCTCTTCTTTAGAGAACTGCCTCTCGTCAGCAAGGTTTGTGGGATGTCTGGAGTGCATAGTTTCTTGACTTCATGCCATTTAATCTCAATTGTTTTTTTGTCAGGGCTTTGACTGGGCTATTTCAGAATGTGTATTTCATTATTATGAAGCCATTCTAAAGTCGATTTGCTTCTAAATTATGGGTTGTTGTCACATTTCAGGACCCATACTCTTGTGTGCTTCAACTGTGTGACAGACTTCCTCACGTTTTTTCTGTAAAATATCACAATAAACTCGAGTTCATTGTTCCACTGATAATAGCAAACTGTCAAGGGCCTGAGGCAGCAAGGTAGCCGCATATAATGATGCTCCCGCCACCATACTCAGAAGAGGAGATGTAACCAAGAATAGCTAAAAATGGGATTCATTCTGCCAATCTAAAATTAATGGGGTTTCTGTCCAAAAAAATATTGCTGCACCTTTGAGGTTTGCGAAAAAGCATTTATATGCTTCATAGAATTACTGCAAAATACTCTGTAGACCAACGTTGAAACCAAAGTTGAATTGTTCAGGGGAACACACAATGTCATGTTTGGAGGAGAACTGGAGAACCACACCTTCACCAAAACATCATCTCCGCCTTTGAGTATGGTGGCGGGAGCATCATTATATGCGGCTTCCTTGCTGTCTCAGGCCCTTTTGAGTTTGCTATCATCAGTGGAACAATGAACTCAGAAGTTTATCGAGATATTTTACAGAAAAAAAGTGAGGTAGTCTGTCACACAGTTGAAGCACACAAGAGGATGGGTGCTGAAATGTGACAACAACCCATACTTTAGAAGCAAATCGACTTTAGAATGGCTTCATAATAATGAAATACACATTCTGGAATAGCCCAGTCAAAGCCCTGACAAAAAACAATTGAGATTATATGGCATGAAGTCAAGAAAGCTATGCACTCCAGACATCCCACAAACCTTGCTGACGAGAGGCAGTTTTCTAAAGAAGAGGGAGACCAGATACATCCAGATTGTTTTGTTAATCTGATCTGCAACTACAGGAAACATCTGGTTGAGGTTATTGCGACTAACTTAGGGTTAAAACCTATTGAATGCAAGGGTGTGCTTACTTATGCCTTGCTGTCCTGTGAATGTTTACATCTTGTGGCCAATACAAATATGAAAACTTGTAAATGTTTGGGTTGAATTAATTAAAGCAGACTCTGGTTGTTCCTTCTTGCTATTTCCAGGAAGATCAAACCATGTTTTATGACCAATTTTGACAGAAAGGTAAGAAATTTCAAAGGGTGTACAAACTTTTTCCTGGGACTGTAGATTCCCCACCCCTGCACTAGGGGTACGTGAGTACTTTGCAGGATGTCTGTGGAAAAAAATAACAAATGTGTGGAGTGTAGTCACACTGTGATATAGAGCATGAGTGAGGTGGTACTCATGGTATGATAAAAAGTCTGTGGTAACCTTCAAGGAAACAGAAGCACACGTTACTTTCTCAGAAATGGAGAAGCCCTAGAGTTCAGACACGCAAACATGCTCACGGCACAATTGTGGGTGTGGGAATGTGTGCCAGTCTGTTGGTCTGTGTGTCTGTTACTATACTTATACTTACTATACACAAAACTTCCCTGTTCTCCCGTGCTCAAACACCTCACACATGCAGGCGTATACACAGGCATGCACACACCCACACACACACTCACACATCATCATACAAACACAGTGACGTAACGCCATCACGTCCTCCTCAAACAGCAACCTCAGACGACACACATAAAAACCCACGCAAACACACCACTGGCCAACAAACCCTGAAGAGTCATCTGAAGACTAAAGACGATTTGGATGTCGAACGGCGAGACCTGTCTGACCAACTACAGCAGCAAGAACCAGAAGAATGGCCCAGGGCGGTAAGATGGTGGATCTGGAGAGTGGCCTGGTGGCAGTTGAGGCCACTGTGGCCGTGGAGGAGGAGGTGAAGAAGACGGGCACCTCGATGTCGTTGTCGCCCTCGAGGGGCTGGAGGATTTATGTGGCTCTTCTGGCCATCGGACTGTGTGCTGCTGCTGCCATCTTCTTCTCTGTCCACGACCAGGTGAGCCCCAATGTGTTTAATTTGTGATGTTTTCGCACACCTCAACTGGCAGATGTGCTGGAGATTATCCATTGGTCTCTAATCAGAAAAAATATTAAAAGCTCCCACACACCGATATTAAATTAAAATTTTACAGTTTAGTTTAGTATAGTTTTATAGCTTTTCCCCATTTTGTAGTGTACAGCATTGTTTAGAAATCTTTTTTGTTTCGCATACCTCTTTTTTAGGAAAGTCTTTTAGTAATACCATGAGTGCCCCCTCACTCATACTGGATATCTCTTCCTCTATTCTAGCTACTAAAGTTAGGGTAAATGTGCTCCATACATTTGTTATTACTACATTTTCCACATACCCCCAACAGTGTGTTTGCTAGTGTTACATGTAAACCTGGTTGGCAATTGCTGCATACCTGCCTTCCAACAATGTTAGTTTCCCGATTAAACAATTGGATACAGAGGGTTGTATATTTTGTAATGTATGATGGTATACGATGGTGGATATCAGCTAAGTTGTTTCACTTACAGATCACAAGCTTTTCACACTTTGGTGTGCTATAGATTTCAACCTAAGCTGGCCACATAACAGACCTACAAATTTCAGCAATGTTTTACAATCAGAGCGACAACTGAATCAGACCTGCTGATAGAAGAAAATCCTGAGGCTGAAATATGAAAAACCTTTATTTTATTCCTGTAAACAAACGTCGAGCCTGAAATCAGGCACTGATCCTCCTGAATACGATCATCCCTGTTGTATTAAGCACTGCGGTTGAACATTAAGAACGGACTTGGGTCATTTCACGTGAAATCAGACACTTGGAGGGCAAATTGACTGACAATCAAGGATGAATGTATAGTGTCCTACACTTTCTCAGTCCGTTTCTCCCTTAATATTAGCACCAGATTCATGCAAATGCAGTTCTAGGGTTCTACTTTGCCACTGAAAAGGCACACCAAATTATACTAAAATCCGGTTGGTCTGGCTCCAAAGTGTCTGATTTCACGTGAAATTACACAATTGCATAATAAATGTGCCGTCTGGTGTCATGGAAATAACTGAATCAGCTTCTATTGCATGGACTTGACCCAGTGATTTAAAATGTGTTTGGTTAAGCAGTGATTGTGTCAATAATGAAAAGAAATGGCAATGATTAAAACAGGTGTAATGCGCATTTTGTCTCTTGCCACGACTAAACACCATGGCTTCGGCTGGTTACCTCTAACTACTTTGCACTGATCTGGATGTGCCACAGTATGAAAAATAGGGCTACAAACATTGATAGGCAGGGTGTGATTTGTAGGGGGATGGGGGGATTGTCCCCCCTTGTGGTCTTGATATTGCCACTATTTCTACGTGATTTTATCACAGTTTAATGTAATTCCATTGATATTGCTTAAAAGTCATAGAAAATGGCAATCAGTAAATCTCTCTCTCTCTCTCTCTCTCTCTATCTCTCTCTCTCTGTCTCTCTCTCTCTCTCTCTCTCTCTCTCTCTCTCTCTCTCTCTCTCTCTCTCTCTCTCTCTCTCTCTCTCTCTCTCTCTCTCTCTCTCTCTCTCTCTCTCTCTCTCTCTCTGACTCTCTCTCTCTCTCTCTCTCTCTCTCAGAAGCAAGACACCTCAACGGGCGAAACAGGTGAGTTGTGGTTCTAAATTATGCTTTCCTGACCCTGTGTCATCCAAATTAAGTTGCTTCTTCAACTTGCGTCCTTTTTAAATACACGCCATAAAATCTATCCGTCTTTCTTCTCTACAGACTTGAGGCACAGACACAAGAGACAAATGCCACGTCGCTCAGGGAAAAATGAAACAGTCATTCATGTTGTGGGTGAGTAACCTGGGGAACTAGCTTGGTTTTACCACACTACCCTCGTACTAATAATGAATACAGAGGGCCAGGCCCTGACTAATTGAGACCATTTTACAGGTGGGAGTGGAAATCTCTATTGAAGTTTGATATATTTGACTAATGACTTGAATATGACAATAATTCCCACCCTCTCTCCCGGCCTCTTTCTCTCCTCCTCCATTATGCAGGAAAAAACAACCCGAGTTTCCCCAGCAATACTGTGGAATGGCAAAGTGTTGACGAGCTCTCTTACGTCGGCGAGGGGCTGGTGCTGCGCGAGAACCAGATCATCATCCCCAGGAGAGGCCTGTATTTCGTATATAGCCAAGTGTCCTTCGAAATCAACTGCCATGCCCCACTCTCCACTTCCACGTCGACCGAGCCGGAGACATACCATCTGGTCCATGAGGTCTTCCGCAAGACCACCAAACTGCAAAAAATGGTGACCCTGCTGAGTGCATCGCGGTCAGGCTGCAAGCACCAACCCGCGGAAAAGGACAGCGGGAAGCGCTGGTACGGCACCATCAACATGGAAGCCATTTTCCAGCTGGACAAGGATGACTGTCTGGGCACAACAACACATCCCATCTCCCATGTCGCTGATGGGCAGGGGAAGACCTACTTTGGAGTCTTTGCTGTCTGAGGGCAATCAACAGTTTAAAGCATCGTAGATGACTACACAGTCCTCCTGATACTGAACATCTACTTGCATTGTGCTCATATAGCTGAAATGTAGCCCACCAAGTAGTGCTAGGGGAGCGAGCACTTTATGCTTGTTATGAAATGGACTTTATTGATTTCATGACACTTACCAATGTTAACAATTTGTTATGTTTTTGTCATTAATCATTTTCTGTGAAGTTGTTTCTATAGATTTTAATTGATTTATTTATACTGATTTGTATTTGTTGTTGATTTGGTTTTGATATGTATATTATTTTTATATGTTACAGTAATTTTTATTTTATTTAGTGTATTATTTAATGTATTTATGTAGGCCTCTATTTATTATAGCTCTTCTACGGACACTGTATTTATTAATTTGATGTTGTTTAAAAAAATGTCATTAAAACAAGAGATGATTATTTACAGGTACAATTTGTCCCAAATTCGTCTCCACACGCTTCACCTTCTTTCTATCTCTGCCTCCACCATAAACACAACACTACAAAGACATCTCATTTGGCCAATTAAAAATGAGATCTTTGCCATGCTGCAGATCCTTGGTTCTGACAAATCGACAACATTATTCGTCATATTGTTTCTTGTAAATGTGGTAAATGTGTATGCATGTGTGGGTGGGTGTGTGTGTGTGTGTGTGTGTGTGTTGGGTTGGGTTGGCACTCACCCTCCTAAGAGTGCGACCCTCAAGTTGTCCTTAAAAACAGGATTCAGCACGTTGCCCTGGAGACCACCTGGTAGGTGTTGAGTATGCCACAGACGCAGTCCCGACAACACGGACACACACTCGTCATGGTCTCTGATGAAAGCAAACAAACAACGTCGACTGACCACTTCAAACCAAGACAAATAATTTCAACATTTTAACTGTGTGGTCGTAGAACAAGAGAAACAAGAGCCAAAGCCCCACTTAGCATAAAAAATATAAGACTATTGCCTCCCATTTAACTGCCCTTCTCAACGCCCCAAAGGCTCCCCAACGGCTGTAGAGCCCCCATTGAGAAACACTACTCGGGAGGCTTGGTACCTTCTTTGTTTCCTCCACAGGAAGAGATGGGACAATGGGAAGGCACAAGGAAAAAAGGTGTAAGGATGGAGGAATTATGTATTGACATCATGTACGCAAAGCCTACTCACTTCTGGCCATCTTTCTTCACCCACAGTGCAACAGCTGCCTGTGGTAGGGGCTGGTCCAAGAACAGCATTCGCATCACATAGTTCTTTGCCAGTGCAGGCAGCTCCCTGCACAAAAAATAAACAGTTGCCACTTGTGATATGTCATGGGTTGGCCTACATAAAATAACAGAGAACTGAAGAAAAGAAACTCAATTCCGCTTCCTGTTCAATTCCTGTCCAGTGCATGTGAAGGAATTGACAATGAAACTGACTTGGAAAATAATTCACCAGTTGAATAAAAAATATTTTTCTGGACTCTAAATGGACTGATTCGTTGAGCATGTCAATCACACATGTACAATTATCGCCTAAAGAGCAGATACTTCCTTCGGGACAAACAAGATTACTCTACCTGTAGACAGCCAGGCAGGTTGCTGGGTGGTTGTAAAGTCGATCCAGAACATCTGGACTCAGTTCTTTTAGATATTCGTGGAGGTTCTTACACTGGAGCTGTACACGCACCTTCATCTATGATCACCAAAAAGAAGATAGTGTCATGCCAGAGTGCTGAAAGATTCAGATACATCTCATAATTCAGTAAACATAACTTCTGACAGACACACACACACACATATATATTTTATACCGTCAAACGAGTATTATTTTAGATAATTGACAATGTCCAAAATGCAAGCTAACGTCAAAGGTAGTGCAACTTCAACGTGAGCTGGAAGCAGGGGACTGAGCTGGGCTCATTTAACGTTGAACGTGCTTAGATCGATACGAATCCACGTACTTCCCCAAAAGGCGAAACAAAAAGCACAACACATACATGTGCCAAGCGCTATTACCTTTAAAATACACAGATACTTGAATAAAAACGCCAATATTCACAGGTTTAGATCACAATGAAAACTTTCAAGGCGCCATGTTGGATGGTCATGTGACCAAACACATTGACGTGTGATTGGCCTAGCTGCGACCGGTCTCGTCTCGCGCACTCACTAACCAATATGCGACCTTGCGTCCTCCACTTGTGCTTGAGGCCTCGTACAAGGACGTGATAGATACGTCGTGATGACATCACTGACACAACAGCATTATATTTCAATATCTCGCAAAAGCTCAATTGTAAAGTCATTTTTTTCATTTTCAAACAGGATGGTAAATGAAGAATAGTTCCCAAAATTGTTTTGGCCAAGCAGACAGCGGAGAAACTTAATTGTTTTCCCCACGGAGGCAGGGCATCAGCAAAACTTGAGGCCACAAGCCCAAGTGGAGGACACAAGGTTGTATATTGGAGTGGAACCCTGGGGATAACAGCAGAGAGGTTGCATGACATCATGTGTGTTTTCCAATATGCAGACACCCGTCCTCCACTTATGCTTGTAGCCTCCCGTCCACAGACCTGTATTAACCTAGACTGGCAATGCCCCTCGAAATTTTCGGATTTCTCAGAGCCTCAGAATCGTAGTCTGCCATCTTGGTGGAGACTCCCGTAATTACGTAATGACGTCATGCACCGATGGGTTTTTTTAAAAATATTTTTTTTGCAACACTGGTTCACTAGTTAAGTTGGGTCAGGCCATGTGTAACGTCTTTAGAACAATAGCTCTAGTATAAATTAATGTTCTAGAAAAGTCTCGCTCTCAAGTGGCTCCTTATTTTCAGCTGCAATGTGCTGTGCCGTGTTGTTGCTAGGTTACCTTCAGCGTCCTTGGGGGGGGGGGTGGTATTAATAATAGCACAGTTACCGGTAGCTTCACTGAAAACGTACGGCTTATTTAAGAAATATACGTACCTATATACACAGTTGTCATTACATCTGAGTTAAGTACATAAAATAAGCTTTACACACGTAAGCATGGCCGATTCAGTGTCACAAATATCCACAAACCTGCAAGCGGCAACGAAAACAGTCGGCTTCAGGGTTGCCAGATAATACTGATTATTTTCGTCCATTTTTACCCACAGACCGCTTTCCTCAACGGCCCCGATTGGGCGGGAAACCGCCCGATCTGGCAAGACCGCTCAGCTTCAGGCTCTCTAATAAAACGTTTGGAGGTAGTGAGGGTTATTTCATTAGTGGAGTGAGAATTTAGACGTTACGACTTGTCAAAATCTTACAAAAAATGATTGAAACCCACTTTGATAACGTTGTAATCACCGTTTGAAATCGTATGCATTCCTATGGGTCACAGCTGCGATAGTCTCCACTAGGCGGGGCTACGTCTGTGGGAGGCGCCCACAGGGCGCGAAAAAGGCAAAGATGGCTGCGCCCAGTCAATCCGAAAAGCTGCCACTGGCTAGAACCGCCCATTGCCAGTCTAGGTTAATACAGGTCTGTGCTCCCGTCTTGCTGACGCTGTTCTTCATTCACCATCCCGATAGTAAATGAGAAAATCACATTACAAATGTGCCTTTGAAAGATATCGAACTAATTTTCTGTCATCATGAGGTCACAAGTAGGCAGTAAGGGAGGACGGAAGTCCCCATATTGGAATCTACCCCATGTGTGTGGTATAACCATTTATAAACAATAGAATTTAATAATGTATAGGCGTAAAATATACAATCAATATGACAGAGAACTTACTCCAAGTCTGTTGTTGAGTTCACCAATTGTGTCAACGACCCCTTCGTTAGAAAAACATTTTGAGGACTTTGCAAAAGTTAGCTTGAATCCATTAAAAAAAAATCTTGGCTGTGAAGTTAAGGTAGGCCAGAATAACAACAACGCCTGTAAACAAATTGTGACAATATTGTAGTTTATTCTTGGATAATATACATCAGTAAAGACTCATTTTCTCTTACAAATAAAAAGCAAACATCTTTTTCCATTAATCTAAGCAGCCAGTACAAAAAATATCTGGATCAAAATATGGGAACATTCCATGCCAAATATTGTGCATCCTTCACGAGTCTTCTTTCTCCTGGTATCTGTGATCAAAGTAACAGCATTTGGTTAATGCCTATGCAGCAATGCTTGTAATAAAATAGCAGTAATGATAAAGATAATTGAATGATAAAAAAATATATATATCTTCCAAAATCTACAGGAAAGACCATGAAGAGGGAACTGCGGGGACCAAAGAAGTGCAGATGCCAATTGGCCTTAAGCTATAATCTGCCTGTGAGAAGTATTCTGCAATGTTTAAGTTTTTGAACATGGCCCTGCATACAAATAGACTGAAGAAGTGAAATGTCCCAATACGTGCCGAATACACAGAAAACATCACATGCATCTAGCTTTGAATGCTAGATGCATGTAATGTTTTCTGTGTGCATAACGGCAGGGCTTTTTCTAGGATTTTTTGACATGAGGGAGCATCATAGCAGGTTACGGGGGGTGTTCCCCCCCCGTGAAGGAGAAATTTACTATGGGGCGCTCAAATATATATATATATAAAAATAAAAGTATGAGGGTGCACCCACGGAGGTATGAGGGTGGAGCGCCCCTATTTCCCCATTCAGAAAAAGCCCTGCACGGGATGTGTATGTATATCACAACATTAATGGTTTTTGTACATGGTACCATGGGCATAAAGAACTGGGAAGAAAGATACACGAGATCTTGGCATACCTGCAGTGTATACATGTGAAGAAGACGGTCTGGCCTTCGTCAGCAGACCTCATCTGTCGCGTGTGGTAAACCATCCCCTCTTTATTACACCTGGAGCACCGCCTGTCGATCTGGAAATCACAAACAGAATGATAAGCACCTTTGTAGCACATGGATTTCCTTTTGCAATTGGTTTGTGCGTGTGTGTGTTTACATCGGTTGCCAATCTAGAAGTGACAACAACCAAACGTGTAAAGTTGAGGGTAAAATTACTGTAACTTAGTCAATCTCATAAGATGTGCAAACACAAATCCTACACTGGGACAATTTGCAACAATATGGATGTCTTACTGATAGTGTGTGTGTGTGTGTGTGTGTGTGTGTGTGTGTGTGTGTGTGTGTGTGTGTGCGTGCGTGCGTGCATGCGTGTGTGTTCCATTTCATATTTTAGTGTTTCATATTAAGACACTGTGGTGTCCCCTGGGGGCACTAATACCAAAGAATGGTCTACTTACTAATAAGATAAATCAAAGTTTTGACAAGTTTGATCTCCTAAGGGAGCACTGTCCCCTCCGTCTTCCCTTTCTGTGGTGTTTGGTGACAGCTTGATGTGCGCTACTACCATCTACAGCCGTGGGTCTCAACCTTTTTTTGACCAAACGCCACTTATTTTACTCACCACTGGGCCTTTGAGTTCAGCATCTTCCTCCGTGTCCCCTGTGCTGACCATAACTTCTAATGGGTTGAACACTACTGATGAAGTGATTACTTGGTTGGCTAATTCTGAAAAAGAGAAACACAAAATAGATGGCTTTTAGGACAGGAATGCACAACTAGTTTCATTCATCACCATAGACAAGTTATTAAGGTTTGCCTGTCAAGTTCCAAAAAGAAGCACACTGAGAGAACAACCAGAGACGGTTTAGGTAGGAGCCTAAACCGGCGCTGGTACAACTTACCTTTCACTGGAATGATAAATTCACATCGAGGGCATTTGATGGTGTCTGGTGCCCCAGGTAAAGGAAGCACGTTCCCGCACTCTGGGCAGAAGTTAGGGTCTCCACTAAAACAAGACATTTCTGTAACGAGAGGGAATTATTATTTGACATGTCATGTCAAAAACGTCTAAGTATCTGATTCTTTAGCAGTCCGTCTTTAACAGCCTTCTTCGTAGGTGTAGGTATACTAGTGAAAACAGACCACTTGGTAACCCATATAAATATTAGAACTATACATTTCAATACTCACCACAATTGTTACCAAAGTTTGTTGTGGACAGATTCCCCTATTCCTCCGCTTTCACGTGGACGACACAATCAGGCAACTGATGTGGGGTCCAAAACGCACGGGTCCTCTTCGTGTGTTTGGCGCAATTGAATGACGTTGCTAGTGCATCAGATGAAAAGTAACCTGATACGAATTGCTGCGTAAATTTAAGGTAATATTCCCCGTTGTGGAATACAATTCCATAAAGAATAGATAAATGTACATATATGTTTGCTTGATTAACCGAGTTGTTGTCATGAATAGCTTCTAAACTTCGTTAATTGATTATTTATTTTATTTTCTGGCGTTTAGAAGACGCTCGATGTGGGTTAGCCAGTACTGTATCATTGGGGTTAGCTAATAAGCTAGCTAATTGCAGGAGTACTTTTCAGTTATTTGCAATCCGGTTGCTTGTAACATGATGTTGCACTGAACTATTTGCAAATTGAGAATGGAGAATTGTCGACCTTGGTGAGGTATTGGATTATGACAAGTGGCCATGACAAGCCACACAAGTCACCAAGCTAACAGGTTGAAATGAGCAAGCCATTGGTCTGTTAGCTAAGGAAATGGGCAAATGACCGTAACAGGTGGCATTGTTTGCCTTCTTTATTTTCCAACAAAACAGAGGTATCACTCTCCGTGTGCACTGTCACTATGACCGAGAATGATGTGGAGAACGAGTTGTTGGACTACGAGGAGGATGAGGTTGACACCGCGGGGAGTGTCGGTGACGGAGCCCTGGTCGGGGTAGGGGGCGACCCGTTATCCATACGGAAAGAGGCGGTAAAGGGCTCCTACGTGTCCATCCACTCGTCCGGCTTCCGAGACTTTCTGCTGAAGCCCGAGTTGCTGAGAGCCATCGTGGACTGCGGCTTCGAGCATCCTTCCGAAGGTTAGCCTTGCCGCCTACTGCACTCAGTGGGGAAACGGCTAAATCCTACAGTACTACTGTAATATTTCTGCAGCGAGTGAATGCAATGTTTCAGACAAGAAATGTTATGAATTTCTGAATTATTATAATAATCTTCAATATGTAATATAATAACATTTCTTACTGCTGTGTCATTTTTTTATATCTGGACCTTCTTCTCTTTTCCCCTGTGTGTGTTCAGTTCAACATGAGTGCATTCCCCAGGCCATCTTGGGGATGGATGTGTTGTGTCAGGCCAAGTCTGGAATGGGCAAGACAGCTGTCTTCGTCCTGGCCACCCTGCAACAGCTCGAGCCTGTCACTGGGCAGGTGGGTGTCTGTCCCGCAGCCTCATACACCCTCGTACCTTCTCCCTGGTTTAATGGTGTATTCTGTGTTGAAAATTCAAAGAAAACGCATTTAAAAAAATGTTTTCAAGGTGCTGCTGGTGCAAAGACTAAATAATGCCATATAGCCTACATTTTACTCACTCTATTATAGGATAACTATAGATCAGAGTGTGCAGCTGTTTTTTAATCAACAATTGGTATTTTCCTTCCCCCACCCCCCTCCACTTTTACAGGTGTCGGTCCTGGTGATGTGCCACACGAGAGAACTGGCCTTCCAGATCAGCAAGGAGTACGAGCGCTTCTCCAAGTATATGCCCACTGTTAAGGTATGCCCAGCAGGGGGCACCACCACTCAGTCTGTTTACATAACAAAAGGAGAGAGGAGTGGGATGGAGATAGTAGATGTATTCGATTTGCTGCATGCGCATGCAGACAGCAATGCATACTAAATGGAAATGTTAGATGATGGTTAGACATCTTGTCGACTTACCAAATTTCAGTTATGTTGCGACGAAGATGTGACCGGTCACATGGTGTCGAATTATCACGGGATCATTTACCTGTACCACAAGGTTAATCTGACCTGGTTTACCACTGAAACAGCCTCTTAGTGCATGAAGACCATTTCCCAAATAAACCATGGGGGAAAACAGAGGTCCTACAATATTTCATTGGTTGATGATGAATTCAATGTTTTCTTCTTGTGCGAACAGGTGGCCGTGTTCTTTGGGGGTCTGTCCATCAAGAAGGACGAGGAGGTTTTGAAGCGAGAGAGTCCCCACGTGGTGGTGGGCACGCCGGGACGCATCCTGGCCCTCTCCCGCAACAAGAGCCTCAACCTGCGCCACATCAAACATTTCATCTTGGATGAATGTGACAAGATGCTCGAACAGCTTGGTGAGTCAAAGGAATTTGTTCTTCTCATACAGAATTGATCGATCACATCTACATATAATTAATCACATAATTGAATAACGTTTACATACTAGAAGGGATTGTAACCATTTGTTTTGCCTAAAATACCTAAATCACCCTGTTAGCAGTTGTGTTGATTCTTAGTGCAGATAGGATTTCCAGTGATCCAACTCATAGCTTGCTGAAAAATCTCTATCATAAAAACATTGCTGTGACATTACAGATCAACCAATGTAATAGAGGCTGTGCATAAATAGGAAGTTATCCATTGGAATGAAGTCATCCAGAAGTTGTCCTTTCTTTTCTGTCCTCAGACATGCGTCGAGATGTGCAGGAGATTTTTCGCATGACCCCCCATGAGAAGCAAGTGATGATGTTCAGCGCCACACTCAGCAAAGAGATCCGCCCCGTCTGCCGGAAGTTCATGCAAGATGTAATTAGGCCCCTCCTCCTCTTCCTCCACTTCCTCTCTGAGCACCAACCACACGCCTGCTCTGTGTTGGTCAGGCCCACCGCTGACCAGCTCCACCCTCAATACGAGACGGGGCGGGGTCATCCTCTCACCTGTATGATCAAAACAAGCTGAAGGGGATGCACCATCTCCACCTCCTCCTCACTGAAAGATCGCCATAGAAACAAAGGCATAGGCCCCTACTCGGGCGAATGAAGCCACATCACTAGGCGACGTTTGAGTTAATCACCAACGCTTGGTGTAGAGTACCGAAGTCGCCACTTCGCCTCGTGTGCGTTCTGAAGGCCACAATGAAAGCGTCGTAATGTTCAATATCGTCTTGATCCACAGAAATGATTGAGGCAACACGGCCAAATAACCACCAACATGCTCAAAATCACCGTTGGGTTGTCGTTCTGATGCTGAGATTCTAGGATAGTTGTAGCCGTACTCACAATGTCAAGAGTGGAGAGTTGCTGCGTACAGAGCAAGTTTACACAAAATCTTTGCCTCTGAAAACAAAAGCCGCAATGACAGCACGTCGCTGCTAATAATCGCTCAACTGATGAATCGCAGTCCCAGACCACTAGAGTGCCAGTCCACTTCAGAAACAGGAGGGCTGCAGGGCTTGCACATGCCTACACCAAGCCGTGTTGACATAAAAACACCTCGCTGGCCAATGTACCTCTTTAGAAAGTCATGGAGGAGAGATTACCCAACCTTAAAGTGGCTCGCAGCGGTCACGAGTCTCACCGTCGCAACACCCACTTAGGACCGACTGGCACAGGCCTCCGTCATTTTAGTCTACGGATTTTAATCTGACAAAGAAAAACGTCCGACATCGTCGTTCATCATTACAAAGAGCTTTGCTAAAAACAAACAACAAAACTAGTGTATCCTCAGCTACACTGGCAAGAAGGAGTTCGTAGAAAAGAGAGAGCGCAACTATCTGAGTGTGTCGATTAGGAGTCCTTTACGCTGCCTACCAATTCCTCTTATTGTAGAAATGAAGCCATGAAAGCAAGACGGCCGACTGTCAACTGAGCTGACGCGGGTCGGAGGGAGAGAAAGAGAATAGGGGGAGGAGAGCTGCGGAAGACCGTTTCGGGAGGGATGACAGGAATAAGGAAGAGAGGGAGAGATCCGCGGTCCACAGTCAACGACAACAAACATGCAACAAGAAAGCCACGGATAAATAGCACAGATGACGAATAGCTAAACAGAAATGTTAACGCAGGAGCGCAAGTTAACAGGTGATGAATATATTACCACAATATCCAAAGCTATCCGTCTATCCGTTTTTTCTAATTGGAATCAAATTATAGCAAAATGATCCAATTTAGCAAAATGTGGTCATGAAAGGAAAGCACATCCAATTTCTCAAGCCCAGTCGTAAACATCCCCACCACTCATCCACCCCCCCATCACACAACACGCGTTTCCCAGAAGTCAACTGAAGTGCCCTGCCCACAAAGTGGCCATCCGAAGGCGAACGTTAGCCTGTGATGAGGGGGGTCAGTGAGGAAGGTGAGTAACGACAGCAGAGGTAGAGGTAGCGGACAGCAGAGGTAGCGCTTCTAGACCACAAGGGGGTGATGTTCTCTCCAGATATAACTAGGAGATGGCAGCCATCAGATCAGCTGTAGCAGAAATGTAGCCAGGTGCTTTCGCTCTTGCTAGAGACACCTATTGCAGTGTAGGCCCTCAATTTCATTTCCACGTATGCAACTGCCACAAAGTGAGAGCAACTGATACGTCAGGCATCCAGACAAACCCCCAACCCCCAAAAGAATACAGATGCAAAAAGGCAGACCATCACGTATCAGTCAGCAGCTGTTGAAAACAAGGCTCAGTAAGACCAGATCACTAGAAATATGAAGCCGGAAAATTCTAAATGAACAGGGGATGTAGAGGTGGAGGATCAGTGACCTATAGGGTTTCAGATCAGGCTACATACAGGCATGTTACTGGAAGATCAGCGACCTATGAGCTGAACAGATCAGGCATACAGGCACGCTATTGGAAGATCAGCGACCTATGAGCTTTGAGGTCAGGCTACATACAGACATGCTATTGGGTGGTTGACTATGAGGTAAGTGCCACCAACCTCATTCAGCAGTGTCATGGACAGAGCATCTATCCTATCCTCCAGGGGCAGACAAACTGGATTGAGAAAGTAAAAGTCCTGCCAGATATTCCTTCTGCCTCTGCTCCTAATAGAGGTGATTTCACTATTAACTCATCAACCTGGATAAATGGGTTGTGGTCTTTTAGGATCAGCTGGTTCATTGAATTGGCTGGAGAAAATGTGTCAGGGCTTTTACTTTCTGATCTCTGGGTGTCCGCACTTGCTAACCTCCCAGCTACTTAAAGTCAGTGCTGGGCTTCTTTGGCTGTGACTGTTTCAAAGCTGGCTGATGTAACCAAACATCACAAGATTGCTTGGAAGACGGCTGTCAAATCGAATTAAAAAAAAAGCTGTTGTACATCACCACACAATGTGTTTTGATGTTACAATATTCACACAAACAGTTAAATGAGCTTTTTTCCGCAATTTGGCACCTGCCCACCAGCCATATCTTCATAAATAAAGCCACATCAAACAGTCAAGGCGACTGAACACAACACAACAATTTCTCATCTGGCTCTATTTCAATTAACATCCCACACTAAACAACGATTTGTTATCATTTTCCTTCTACATATTTCTTAGATTCACTTACTTAAACATTATTGCAAATGCCTGTCCATACATTGCTGAATTGGGTGCTTTGAAGAGTAGATAAGAGGGAGAGAGAGTGTGTGTAGAGTGCATTTAAGTGTGTGTGTGTGTGTGCGCGCGTGTGCGTGTGTGTGTGTGTGTGTGTGTGCGCGCGTGTGCGTGTGTGTGTGCGCACGCATCAGTTTGTGGTTTCAGTGGGGAGTCAGATCAGCAGAGGTTGTGTGCGTGTGAATGTGCGAGCGTGCGTGCCGCTATATTCAAATAGACCTGTGTGTCGTCACTGACCCAGTAAAGTCACGATGAGTGGGAGACTAGATGCATCATTGCGAGGGTGAGAAGCTGTGTGTGTGTCTGCATGTATAGATGCAGCGTGCGTGTGCGTGTCCGTGCGTCCGTGTGTGCTGTATGATTGTGTGTGTCTGTGTGTGCTGTATGATTGTGTGTGTGTTTGCGTTGGGATGGGGTGGGGAGGGTGTGTCTAACTCCCGTCCCCTCTCTCTCTCTTTCCATCTCCTCCTGCCTTTTCTTGTCTTCTTCCCTCCTTCTCCTCTGCTGAACACTGATTCTCTCCGAACACTCTACAACACATTTATCTCTTCTCTCACTCTGTTCATTCATAAACACACACATTGCCACTGTTCCACACACTTGTGTCAACACACTTGTCAATCCTCACACCCTTTGGCCAACATGGCCGTCAACTACAACCACCACCCCTCTCTCTTTCTTCGCTGTCCTCTCCTCCCTCTCTTCCTTCCTTTCTTCTTCCTCCTTCTCTTCCTCTCCTCTGTCCTGTACTCATCTTGTTCTTTTCCTGTGTCCTCCTTTTGTCAACCCCACAATCTCTTTATTTACTCTCCTACCCTCACCCCCTCTCCACCCCCACCTGTTATAACCTCCATCCACTAACGTACAAACCATCACTCTCCTACCACCCCCCACCCTCTTACTGCCCTGTTCCCTGTCAACACCTACCCATCCCCAACCTACACGCTCTCATTCTCCAACCCCCACCACCCCCGCCTACCTTCCTACCCCTACCCCTGCCGTTATCCATGCACCTCACCCTCCCCACCCTTGTTTGTCCTGTGCCCGGCTACTCCTGACCTACCTTTCTCCAACCCCACGCATCCTCCCTCTCCTCTCCACCCCACTCCCCTGACGCTCCGCTTCTGACCCTGGCTACCCTCCCACCACTCCACCTCCCCTCTCCCAAACCCCATCCCCCCTCTCCCAAACCCCACCCCCAAACCCCACCTTGCCTCTACCCTCTACCTTGCCAACCCACACCTCTCTCCAACCCACACACCCTCACTCTCCGACCCCTCACCGCTGCTGCCGCTGCTGTCCTGTCCTGTGCGCGGCCGGCCCCCAGCCGATGGAGGTGTTTGTGGACGACGAGACCAAGCTGACGCTGCACGGCCTGCAGCAGTACTACGTCAAGCTCAAGGACAACGAGAAGAACCGCAAGCTCTTCGACCTGCTTGACGTGCTCGAGTTCAACCAGGTAGTGGGGCCATTGGCAATGTCCGTCCTCCAGTCTTGTCCTCTGGCCTAGTGTCTTGGGTCTCTCCTCCTCCTCCTCCTCCTCCTCCTCCACCAGGGGCTGGAATGAAGCAGGAATTAATAGCGGGAGGATGGAGACGTCGAGCACCGTGTGCAGACCTGCTTCCACTGGATCTCACCTCCCTCCCATTCCGGTTCTCGTCCTATTACCTTTCTGTGGTTTGAGACCTGAGGCTGGAGGAAGCGTCTGGAGGAGGGATATTGATCCGTACTCTGTGCGTCAGTGCCCAACGTGGTCTGCCAACTCGATTGCTGTACAGCCGTATGACTGCTAGTTGAAATGAAGGGAAGAGAAAGCTTATGATCAGCGGATTTTCTGTCCGTACAGACTATCTGAATGGTCCGTACAGACTATCTGACATTAACTACATTGTTAAATAAATCTGATATTGTGCATTGCCGTCAAGCATTTTAGTGTTGTGTGTCTGGCACACTTCAGGTAGGCAATTTGTGATGTTTTTTTGCACATCTCAGTTGGCAGGTGTATTGTAGATGCTGACCCATAGGTCGGTAATCAGAAGAAGAAGAAAAACTCCAACACACCCCTGAGGGCAGACCATATTGGACTCTGATATAACAGTAGTATGGTGGGAGAACAGAACAGAAGGGAAGGAACCAAATGGGCAACGTGGGTGAGAAGGACTGCTGGAACACTTCCTTGAAGTAGCCTGGGTGGCCTGAGATGGAGCAATGCCCTCATGGTCCTTGTGCTCGGATGTTAACTTATGATACATTTCATGGTTACATACAGACAACTGTTGTTATGGCTTTGATTGTGTGTATGTGTGTGTCTGTGTGTCTGTGTGTCTGTGTCTGTGTGTTTAATGTAATAGTGGTGCATACTCCAACACGTCTGGTGTGTTTGTGGGCAGGTGGTGATCTTTGTGAAGTCTGTGCAGCGCTGCATTGCTCTCGCTCAGCTGCTGGTGGAGCAGAACTTTCCAGCCATCGCCATCCACCGAGGCATGCCACAGGAGGAGAGGTAAACTAACTCTAGTCATCAGTAGAGACATGTAGAGTAGTTCAGGTAATAGAGCAGTAGTACAGCACTAGACACTTATTGTATAGAAGTCAAACCTTCACCATCTAGGAAAGATAAACTAAGGCTGCGTCCCATTTCCATCAATTCCACTCGTGTTTACCCCTAACACTCGCTTTTGAAGTTGCAGCCCTAACGCTTATGTAGATCTATATTCATCTCCTCTGGTGCTTGATTCTCTGTAATGGTTATGGTACAGATGTAGAGTAGCAGAGTTAAAGTATAGTAGTAACACAGATGCAGATACTTCCCAGCCATTGTCATCCACTAAGGGAGGCAGCATGAAGGGAGGTCCATCACCTCTGGTCATTGAGGTGCATGACAGGGCGTAGTGAACTAGCCTGGGCTCACCCATAGTACCTGTGATGCTGCACAAAGCCTCCTTTCTCTCAAGAGTAGCCTGGCCAGTGGCCAGGCAGACAATCTAGAACATTTCAAATTCAGTCCAGCTTCAATGAGTAGGATACGGAAGAGTTTAATGAATATGAGCAGAAATGGGTTGATGTCGCACTAAGCCCCCCACATTTGGGCTTGCATGCCCATGGGGACCCATGTTCGAGTCTGGTCGGGGTCATTTCCCAACCCCTATCTCATATCCCTCTCCTGCTCATTACCTGTCTCCTCTCATACTGTCCTGTCATAATAAAGACCCAAAAAGCCCCCAAACATACTTAAACAAACAAAAAAGAAATGGGTTGATGTGACATGAGTTAGCCACACCAAATACTCAAATAGGGCCTGCAGTCATGATAGCGAGGGTAGTAGTTACTGGGCTGTGGGTGTATTGAAATTATAAGGAGAGTTTTGCTCTAAACACATGGTAATTTATAGGCTTTTATGTGGTGAGAGCATGCCTGCCTACACACAGACACACACAGACACACACAGACACACACAGACACACACAGACACACACACACACACACACACACACACACACACACACACACACAAGCATTTATTAACTTAATTTATTAACCCCTCTTATCACAGGCTGTCCCGTTACCAGCAGTTTAAGGATTTCCAGCGTCGTATCCTGGTGGCTACCAACCTGTTTGGCCGTGGCATGGACATAGAGAGAGTCAACATCGCCTTTAACTACGACATGCCCGAGGACTCGGACACATACCTGCACAGGGTAACACACACACACACACACACACACACACACACACACACACACACACACACACACACACACACACACGCGCGCACACACACACACACACACACACACACACACACACACACACACAGAAACACTTAAGTCAATGTGAAAGCCTGTAGCTTTCTCCAGCCACTTGTCAAATGTCATATCTCCTGAAATAATTTTGTTATGATTAGTTTTGGTTAAATTTTATTTTTTTTAAGTAGTAAATGATGGATACGTCATCACCTTCATGTCCGACGAGACCATTATTTTGAACAGCAGTATTTGTCAAAGGCATTGAATAGGAAGGAAACGCATGTGAACCCATAGCCTGCCTTGATATGTCCCCCTCGATTGTGTCTAACTTCTTTCTTGGACCACAGGTGGCACGTGCGGGCCGCTTCGGGACAAAGGGTCTGGCCATCACCTTTGTGTCAGACGAGACTGACGCCCGCATCCTGAACGACGTGCAGGACCGCTTCGAAGTCAACATCAGCGAGCTGCCTGAAGAAATCGACATCTCCACTTACAGTGAGTACGGTAGTAGAGCACAGTGCAGCACAGTACAGTCATCTCCAAACACAGCCAGTTTGACCTGTCAGCTCTGGTTAAAGGAGAATTCGTCCTGATATGCCAAAAATTTGTGCTGTGTTCTAAGGTGATGTTGCATAACTTCAGGAGGATATTTGGAGCATCTTCAAACACTTCAAAGATGTAAACAAACCATGACCCCATTTAGAATGGCCAGAATCATGGACAGGGCTGAACAAAAATGCTGCATCGTCGGATACTGTCAAGTCAAGGCTTCAGCCATATTTGTGTTAATATAAATTGTTTAGTTATAGTAAGCTGAGAAGTCAGCTGTTTCACCAAGAAGTCGGCCCTCGCACACTTTCCCTTTTATTCCCCTTGCACTTATCCTTTATTTATCTGTTTACACTTGTGTTTATCTTTTCTACTTTTACATAATCCTTACTTTCATTTTCCCCCAAGTACACCGACCTACCTCTGTGTATAAAATGCCTGAAATACTGTATAAATAAACTCAACATGAGTAGGCTTCTTGGATTTGTTTACTTTTGAGAGAATGCAAGTGTTACGGGCCAAAGAGGGTTTTTTTTACAAGTCATTTCCAGATGCTATCTGTGGAGAATAAACGACGGAAATGTCAAACACATTAACTAAACCATAGATGTTAAATCTATGTGAAATGTAAAAAATGTATTGTTGTCTCTTGTGTTTGCCCCTGCAGTTGAACAGACCCGATGAAGCGACGTCGAAGGCTGACGGGAGATGTGGACATGCAGAGTCGTAGGCATGGGCAGCTAGCTGTGATATCCAGCTGCAGAGGTGTATATTTTACAAGTGGAAGTACTCTTACCGGTGTAATTACTACAGCAGTATATGACCTTGCATAGCTCACCATACTTACCAGTTATTCCACTGTAACTAAAGAGGAAGATGCACCGTAAGGGTACTTCTACTTTTACCTTCTACAACTCTGTCTAGTTGTAACTAACTCTGTTCAGGGGGAGTAGACTTCCGTGTGTTGACCTGGGCTCTGGCCTTAGGGTCTCTAGTCATGATGTTAGTAGGCTTTAGGTTCCCCCACCCCACATCCCTCTACTGAACACCAAAAACCCTGACGTTCTCTCCGAGTGATAATAATGCGCTTCTGCCCGTGACACAATGTTCCTTGTGTGTTTGTTTACCGTTGTGGGAGTGAAATTGTTAAGAGCAATGTGGTGTTTTGGGTTGTTTTTCTTTGTTTTTTTGGGGTTTTTTTTACATCACATTAAGATGTTTCCAAATGTTATGGTAGTGATGTACCTGTGGCAGACTGTGATGATGGCCGTGGCCGGTGATTTAAAACCTGTCATTTGTAGCAGTTTGTAGCTTGTGGTATTTATGCATCACTTGCTTGACACAAATAAATAACAACAGTGTTTTTGTCTACATGTGTGACTGGGTTATTGTGCATCGCAGCAGCGACAGATTAGATTGTCTATGTAGCATAAACCCTAATTTCACCATAATCTCTGACTAAATGATGTTGGAGTCTAAGAGTTGCTATATCAAGTTAATGTTTTGACCTGGACTCCCTGGCACAGGGGAAGCTTAGTGTCTGGGACCTTCATAGCTAAATTTAAAGTTTTGCAGTGAGCGGTCTGCGCACGTGAAAGTATTTTCTTTGTTTATTTTATTGGCAGAATACAAACAGGCAAAGAAAAGGATTTCAAGTGTGTGGACCTCTTGCTGAAAAAAAGCTAAATTAAGACTTTGTCCTGACCTTTTTCCAGGGATATGGACACCAGCAAACTTCAGAAAATACAGTAAATTGGTATTTCATGTTAACACCGCTATATATATGCATGAAATAACTTGGGTGACATCCTGAGCAATGAGACATGCATTACATCCTAATGTATTCCTAATGTAAAAGTCAAGGCAAAGTGGCTCATTGAATAACTTGAGCACATTTTGTTCATGTGTGCAGTACAGTTAAAAACTGTGTGAGCTGGGAAACGGGGTGCAGGCCAAGGGGTCAGCTGTCCCGATTCCAGGGAGAGAGGGAAGGGGGGCAGAATTGGACCTCCATTACCCTGTATGTATTCAGTGGTGGATGATTTTGTTCAGGGCCTGGGCAAAGCTGTCAGCAGCCCTGTGTGTAAGCAACATCACAATGACTTCTTCTCAGCTCAATGTTGCCCCACCTCTTAAGTGCATGCATGAGTTACCCAGTTAGGGCATTTAGTGTACTGGCTGAATTTGTACTCCCTGCATAATTTAACAGCAGGTTCATATTCTAGAATAAATATTTATGTCCGCTAAGAAAGCACCATCTTACTATAAACCTCTCCAGCTTCCAGCATTGCAAGTGGAAGTTTCAAGTGGAATAATCCTTTATCATTTTGGGAAAGTATTATAGGGGGGAGGGGGTTGCTTTGGTGTGAGCATGTAAAACGCGTAGGTTGTTTTCCTTGAAACTTACTCAATTTGCATAGCCAAAAAAGTGTGTCAATGGCCTGTCACAAGCACCTGTTAGGCCATGGGGAAACCATGAGGAGTGGGACTAAAAGGATTGTGGTGACTTTTTGAGCAATGATTGCTTCCAAATTTTCAAACGGAATAGATAGAAAAATTGACATTGCTCATAAAGCTGCCCTGTGTATGATCAAAGTCATGGGGGTGGGGGTGTTGAAGGCAATTAATATACTATATGTCATCAGTATTGTCTGACTTACAGTACTTCATAATATTTCATAGGGCCCCAGATTTCTAGTGTTGGTTGGTAGGTAGTGGGTATGTAAATGTTCCCCTAGTGAGCATTAAAAAAGATGGTGTATACTGATTATTATTAAAAAAAAATACAAACAGCCCTACTGACCCAAGTTCAAGTTTCATAGGAGTCATTTCCCAAACATGAGATTCTAATTAGTACAATTTTCCAGCCATGTTTATTAGTGAATGTACATGTTCTCTTTTTTTGTTTAATTAACTAATGTAGGATGGTGCCGGTGTTATCCAGGGCCCAGAATTCAGTTCTTATTACATTGTTGTATGCACTGGATGGTGGGACCCTTTCAAATGACTTTGTCCCGGGGCTGGCCCAAGCTGTCAGCGCATGTACTGTATGTGTGTTGCACATGTACAGTATAACAAAAACGAGATTGAACCACATTCCCCTGTCATGTCACACCTCATCATCCAGATATATAGTCCGTGAGACCACGATCATTAGACAAATATCAAAATAGTGGATTTTATTCTCAATGTATTAAAGATATAAACATGTCAGGCAGTGGTTTTACATGTAATCAGAGCAACTGATCTGATCCAATCACACGTCAACAGAGCAACTTCTGACCCAATCACGTCCTCAGAGCAATCACACTCTGACCCAATCACACAACTCTCTCTCTCTCACCAAATCTCAATACAGTACATGTAATTATATTACCATTAATCTCTCGTCTCCGACAACATAGATAATCATCATCCTATGACTTGAAAAAATAACAGAGTAACAATAAATGATTGGTTTTGCAACAAACCAACATTAATGAGCTTTATTTTTCTTCTTTCTGTACGCAATGGGAATTTACCAAGTGCCAGCGTTCGCATGAAGCTAGGGGCCTATTCCAGGTGGCAGGTTTAGTTCCTTACCTGGTTGTTGTATTAACTTAAGAGTTACTTTTAAAGCTATACTGCACCATTTCTGGAAATAAGGTAATTTTACACTTCTCCATAAGTTAAAAGGTTGAGTTTTACCTTTCTCCTGCTCTTCCAGCCGTTCTGAATATTGTGACAACTTGCACCTCCATGTAAGCATTTATCATTGAACCCTGTGGGAACAACTGGCTCCATATGATTCAATAATGCATGCCAACTTGGAAATAGTAGTAACATCACCAGACTCGTAAAGAACAGCTGGGAGAATACACAAAAGGTAATACTCCATCATTTAACTCAAGGGGAGGTGTTTCCAGAAATAGTGGAATGACGCTTTAAATCAACTAATTGAAGAACCCTGTGACTGCATCTCAATATTCCTCCTTCAGTTGCTTCCTTCAGCCTCATGACAGTTCATAAGGAATTTGCTCCAGAATTAATATGACGTAAGGTTCTAAGTTGCCATCCTATGGCAGCCATGTCCCTTAAGGAGACTAGAAAAAGTACTCTGGGAGAATAAATGAGTTCAATGGGAAAGTCACACCGATTTAGGAGGCCGGACTTGATCCCACTTAGTTGCATTGGTGAAACATGCCAGGCTTCATCTTGGTTTCCCACATTGAAAATCCTCAATGATGTCGAGCCAATAGGAACAAGGCCGGAAAGAACAACTGGAGGTGCGAGTGAAATGCAGCCGGAAGATACTTCTATTAAGCGATTTACCACTCTGACCTCTGAGCTATCTTACCTAAGCCAGGTCAGTAAACCATTGGAAGTGTGTTGGCCGACGGAGAACCGTGCCAGTGCCCATTCCCACACCTGATCTTGAACCGGCCGGCGTGTTCACGCCTCAAGTCTGAGCGTTCGGGCACTGAAAGTTGGATTGTGATGTGAACTGAAAAAATACTCATTCTTTTTCTCTGCGAACCGGGACGACAAGGTCATGGTCACATACGGAAATGTTCAGAGCCTGACATGACCACGGGTGGTTTGCAGGTAAGTATGAACTAAACTGCTGCAGGCACAGGCACCGGCATCATTCTAGTTGGCCTGAAAACAGTATCACAGGAAATTCCAAGAACATGTTCAGCCATAAACCTGGCAAAGGTAAGCTACAGGACATGGTAAACGTAATAATAGACAGCCTGCAGGCATCATTTAGTAATGAAAATGAAGACTCAAAGCTCTTCTATTAGATGTTATACTATATCTTAACTCAATGGATGCCAGCAATTATCGAATCATATAACCCAGCAGTGCCAGAGCATTTTCAGCATTTTGGGTGTTTTGTCAAGACCGTCAGAATAAATTTCTATATAATTACATGCCTATGTCAACGCCACACCATAAATTCAAAAAAGGGAAAAATCCAGGCAACTCCAGGTGAAAAAGAGGAAGTCCATTAAAAATTTATTGTCGTAGGGCTAAAACATGATTAAAAAAGCCAACATGTTTTGACCGCACTGGTCTTCATCAGGGCTTTGTCATCAGGACAAGGAGCTTAATCATGTTTTAGCCCTACAACTATAAAGGCTTTTTAATGGACTTCCTCTTTTTCACCTGGAGTTGCCTGGATTTTTCCCTTTTTTGAATTGAACTGATCCCCTTCATCCAAGAGCACCCAACAAATATACTTTAAGAAGATACTGCGACTTGTTTGAGCTACCAGCCATTTTGTGTTTTGCCACACCATAAATAACTGAATTGACGCGCTTAAGCATCATTGGCACGGAATGTTAGGATCTGAAATTACGCGTTAATGCGTCACTGGCATCAGGTAAGATAAGGTCAACTTAACCAGGTTTACAACTGAACAAGTTGCATGGAATACCCCCTGGTCTGGAATACACCCCACATGTTCTAAGACTGGCGTGATGTCATGTCACACATGAAGCGTAAAAGGTAATGAGCCTGCTGCCTCTTTGCATCACAGCAGCTACTTATCGAAAAGGGCTTGGGTGATAAAATGTATTATTATTCTTTTTTTTCATTAAATAAAAAAAACCTTTTTTATTCTATTTTTTGTTTTTATCCCCAATACATTGATCAAAATAAACAGTAATCATTTACTTCATAGTCATATGTTGTTGTTTTTTTAATTTATTTATAATAATAGAGTTTGATCTGAATCTGTCTGAATCCAGCTGGGTGTTTATCCCAGTGTGTGTGTGTCTCTGTGTGTGTGTGGGTGCATGTGTATTTTGGTGGACCTCTTCTCTTCAGAGAATATAAGGGACCCCACCTTTTTAAGAGTAGCTTCATTAGAAACAGCGCTGTTCAACAGAACAGATTTAGGCGAATGAAGACAAGTCAGGTCTTCAATGAGGAGTTCATAGACTTGCCCCTTGGACAAGGCGAGAGGCAATTCTCCTTGCAGTTGTTTGTTCCTCCTCAAACATTATCTCTCCCAACAGGCTTTTTATTATACTCTCACGGTGTCTGCTGCCACTAAGAGTCTCTGACTGCTTTTGTTTCTCTTTGGTTTTGAGAGGCGATAACTCCACTCTGAGGTCCATTTGTCACGCCTGTTGCCATGCCAACAAGCCAAACAAAAAACAAAAACAAATAAACAACAAAAATAACCCAATCCCAGTCTTTTGTCCACCGCTACCCCTCCCCCCCAATCCTCTCTCAGCTCCAGCTGGTGTCATATTTAGTCCAGCCATCAGGAGGCGCTAAGAAGATCCTGCGACCGCGAGACATGAAGCTGACCACGCCCCTGTAGCCCGCCCGCGGGACCCCCGACTTGAGGTCGTCCATGACGCCCAGACTCCGCGCCAGCGCCTTGAAGCTGTCCCGACTGGAGTACTGCACGCGGAAGGGGCCCGCGCCCTTCAAGCTGCCGCTGTGCAGTTCCTCCACCTTGACCAAGGGGGCGCTGTACACCTCCTTGACGAAGTTCTCGTCGTAGCGCTTCCTCTCCAGGTAGGAGAGGTCGCGCTTGGTGAAAGGCACGAATTCAGTGTTGAGCTTGATGTAGCGCAGGTACTGGTCGAAGAACTGGCCCAGGCTCACGCCCTTGCGGCCGAACGTGATTGTACGTGAGATTTCGGGCCGCACGCATGAGCGGTCGCGCCGCTGCTCCGGCTGCCGCATCCAGTCGTCCCAGAAGGCTTTGGGCCACTTGGGCTCCAGTTCATTCCACATCTCCTTCATCAGCATCCAGCCCAGGCCTGGGAAGAAGTCGGTGCGGTACAGGAGGTCCGCCCGGCCCGGGTCCACCAGGCCGTCGCGCCCGTTGTCGTTCCAGGCGGAGACGCACCACAGGGTCGGGTCCGTGCGCAGGAACGGGTGGAGGGCGCGGAAGTACTCAAAGAAGTCAGACGCCACCTGCAGGAAAGGAAAAGGCAAAGGGAGTCAGGGGAGACAGAAGTCAGGGGAGACAGAAGAAGACCAAGAGGAGGGGGACACAACTTGGGGTATCACCTAAAATGCACATCAATGACTGCCTTCAAAAACACATCTAAAAACAAAACTGCTACACGGCTCACCCAGATTAGATTCTGGTTAGATTAGATTAGATTAGATTAGATTAGATTAGATTGGATTAGAACCAGATTAGATTAGATTCTGGCCAGGGTCCTTTGCCAACCCTTCCACCCCCCACACCCCTCACCTCACCCCAATGTTACCATCCCATTTGGTAAACACCATGATACCTGAGGTATTCCAAAAATCAACACAAGATTCTATTTGGGAAGTTACTTATTGGTTATAGATCAGGCACAAAATGAAAAGGCATGCTAGGAGTAGCAAGAACCAGCAAAAAAAAAAACCCAGCAAAAAAACAGATTTTTGGCAACTTTGGAAGTGATGGTCTGCCAAACACCAAGGACTGCTGCTTTATCAATGCAGAACAGCCAAACGGTACAAACGGTTCAAATGATGCTGGCTCTGGACCAATGCCTCCCTTGAGAATGATGGCACCCAAGTCTTCCAAGTTGTTGCTTTATCTAAGGCAGAGCAAGCTGGGTGGAGAAGAGGGGTGGGGAAGGGTGTGTGTGTGTGTGTGTGTGTGTGGGGGGGGTGTTGCTCTGGTTCGCATACATACAGGATGGGCTGGGGGATTGTAGGGAGGGCTGACCTAAACTACATAATGTGTCTTTGGGCAATTTCACATTGTACTGAGCAGCACAGCATCTCTTTGCCAAACATCATTGGACAAATGACTGTTGTTCAAGATAATAGTCTTTTAGTGCAGTGCACAAACATTGACAGAAATGTCACCGACTTCATGTCTAGGTTCCCTCATCGGTATAATTCGGTTCATTTACTTTTCGTTTTCAGAGACTCTCGGAGCAAGTTAACAGGGTCAACCACATATGCCACTTTCACAATAAGCATTAAGCTGTGAGCTGGAATGAAACTGACCATCTTTCACATGCAAGGCTTTCTGGGGCATTTCAAAAGGACAAAAGGGCAGCCGTGGTCTAATGGTTGGGAAGTAGGTTTAGGGACCCTAACCAGTAGCTAATGGTTTAAGTGATTTGGGGCCGCCATGGCTATGTAATAGATGAGACTGTGGATGTCATCAGGGTAACATTATGTTGCCCTTCATTAGCCACTATTCTACATCGTTTTCATCACGCAACATTCTACTCAGTACTGAACCGTATGGAAATGCGTGTTGGTGCCGGTGTCGGACCGAAACCAGTTCGGCACTGGCACAGCCCTGGTCAGAAAGAGGTATAATTGGGGTCAGAGGGGTTACATCCAATACCCCCCCCCCACCTTCTGTGGCCGTGGAGCTAATCTGATTGGATAAATGTGCTAATCTGTGTAACATGCTGAGATTACAGCTGTCAGTCAGGAGGAAAACCCCCCACAAACCTCATCTGCTAACCACCACCACAACCACTTATTAGGCAACACACACAGGCACGCACGGACACACAGGCATGCACGGACACACCAGCACACGGACACATTTGCTAACCATTTAGAGCTCATTATAACCTTCACTCACAGACAGACACACAGACACAGACACAGACACAGACACAGACACAGACACACACACACACACACACACAGGTCTCAACTATGCTTTCACACAAAAGCATTGATTTTTTTTTGCATTCAACTGTTTATAGTTGTACATTCACTAGCACACACAGACTTGCAGAATTGTTTTGTGTCTGTCACACACACACACACACACACACACACACACACACACACACACACACACACACACACACACACACACACACACACACAGAGTTCAAAGCAGACAGAAGTCAGGCAGGGGACTGTGGGCCTAGGGGGGCGCGATATACAACGTTAGCGGTTAGCCGCCACTTGCTAGGCTACCCCCTGTGGGACGTTCCCTCTGTTAGCTTGTTGTTGCCAAACAGGCCAGGCCTGCTGGGGCTACGGAGACCACTACGACACTAGAGCTCTCCCAGACACAGATCTGACAAGCCAGTCTGCACCACAAACACACACACTGTGCAGGGACTACTGACACCACTACTACACAAATGACAAGAGCTGTTCCATATAGTTTTCTGACAAGATAGTGTGCACCACAAAGACACAAAAAAATCATAAAATGCTTATCATATACAGTATGAAGAACCAGGGTGTGAGTTGCAGGGAGGGGGTGTCGTTCCCCCGTCTAGTTTTCTCTTGGGTTTATGTGACATTCGCACATTTATGCTGTAACTTAATTGTAATAATGCAACTACTGTGTACATTAATGTAAAATACCTCCACAACTGTTTTTGGACAAATCTCACCCTGTATACAAGGATTGTATGTGTAATGGGAAGCATGCTGCGTATGTGCAGTGTCTGGCCAAGAGCCTTCCAACAACACTCATCGATGGGGAAACTTGGGGCAGCCTGACATATCTCAAGAGAACATTCTGGACTACCATAAAAGATGCCAAACCATCTGGATTAACAACAAGCTATCATTACAGTCACACCTCTGATATCTAACCGACAACTTCTCACGCCTACTGTCACACACCCTTGGCAAGGCAGACATTGAATATGGCAGACAATCCTAAGACATTATGTTAAGTCAAGTTGCGTCAAATTACACTGAAAAGAATGGGCTATTTTTTGTGAATGTTTGTCATGCTGCTGTGTCTGTTGTAGCCAGTTCCACTGATCATAATATAAGCTTATTATTGCGTAACACAAGTCTTTGACCCAACGCATCCGGTGTAGCCTCAGCATTGTGGAGTAAACAGTTTCTCATTTTCAGTATTACTCATCGCTATAAATATTTATAGGAATACTTGAGAATACAAAATGTTTTTGAGCAAATTCACGTCGCTGCAAGATTGCTTCATGAACACAGATTACAACCTTAAAAATAATCACAGGTCCTCCTTTTTATTTGCAGAACGGGGTTCTTCTCTGCCGTTTGGTTTGCCCATTTCTCGAACTTTGATTCTCAAAGTACACAGGCAGCATTCTGACGCCATGGTTACTCATGCCTGCTGCTGCTACTCCAGAAGTGCTTACATCACAAAGCTAATATGGCAACAGTCGTGAATCATCAGACCCCATACTAGTCACGTCACAAGGTTACGTAGAATGCTACTCCTACTTCAACTCAAGAGTGGGGGCGGGATGGTGATTGAATAACTAGATGAGCGGAGTTGAGTACCGGTAGTTGATATTGATGTGGCTTTGCATAATATTGACGACACTACACTACTGGGCATGTACAAGGTCCAGTGCTGGGCCTTTCCTGACTGTTTCTTTATGTCTTTTTTTTCTTCATATAAATGTCTGCGTTGTATGAATGCAAGGTGTGTGTGTGTGTGTGTGTGTGTGTGCGTGTGCGCGTGTGTGTGTGTGTGTGTGTAAAAGAGAGTGAGGGGGTGGGAGAGTGAGTCAATGAGTGAGCAGAGTGACAAAGTGTGCATGTCCAACTGTGTAAGTAAGTGCCTTTTGTGGAGAGTTCCCCTGTACTGAACCACTATTCTAACCCACTTCCCACTTGGCAGGTGGCTTGCTCCCGGCACAAGTCAGTGAGTGCAATGTCGGGTATGACATTTGGATTTAGAAAGAAAAAAGCGCTCAAGACATGAGTAATATAGTTGTCACATCATTCAATTTCACCTGATCTACCGCGCCGTTTGACAGGTGGCTTACGGCCATGGTCTCAGGTGAGAGAGCACACCAGCGAGTTGCCAGTTGACTAGACTGAGGAGAATGAAAAGATACAGTGAGGGGAAGTCCGGCAGCTTTTTATCGGCTCTTACCGCTTGAGGCTCAGTGGAGCACAGTAGCACCAGAGTGACAAATGTGTCATGGAGAAGCTGCGACATTTCACTCTGTCATGCGAGTAAAAGCAGAGAGTGCAAGGCCTGGCCACAGAACGATGAAGTCACTTGAGGTACATTCTTGCTTACTAAAGACACATTAATACAAGATAGTTATAACATGGTTATAATGCTAAACTTGCCGAAAGTGTGAAAACTTCACTCAGCCCCTATAAATCAGTGATAAATTGAGTGCAATGTCTTAAGTGTTACTGATGTCATTAGACATTAGAACAGCCACTATTAAATACCCAGAACTTTTGGGCGATGTCTGTCAGCTATATACGGTTAAGGCCTCTTTTGCATAACAAGAGTCTGGACTGCCTGGCTGACAGGTCTCAGGAGCTCAGCCTGCAACTACTGAACTCTTTGGACCAGGATGAATAAAAACTTTACAAAACACTTAATTTTCTTTGTTACTTAAAATACACATTAATAATGTGACATAGTTACAATGTTTAACTTGCTTATGGTGCGAAAAGTTCACTTCCCCCAATGGTGCTAAATTCAGTGCAGTGTCTGGCTAGCGTCTAAGTCTATCTTACCATTTCTATAACGTTTCCCTAAATCTCTGTAATTTCCCGACATCAGAACGGACACTATTTACATGCTGGAAATAACCAGACTTCTGGGTCTTGTCTGTCAGTGATATAAGGCTACAGACCTTCTTTTGCATAATAAATGTCTTGCCTGCCTGGGTGACAGGTCTCAGCAGCCCAGCTGACATGAGCCCCTCACTTCACTGCAGCTTAAAACACTTCCTTATCAACCTGCACTTGAAAGCCTCCTCTCCTTCTCTGACACAGACATACAGGCACACAAACACAAACAAGCATGCACAGGCAGGCAAATGTGTATGCACACGCACACACACACACACACACAGCCATCATCACCCACATCACGATTCTCACATGCAGTACACAGTGCACCGACGAAGGAAATTGCAGGCTGTATAACCTCCCACCTCATTTCCAAGGCAATCATGGTATGTTAACTCAGTTCAAGTTTCATGCTGGTGTTGATGAGAGTTTTCTATTGTAATGTTTCTTCAAATTGTCTTTCCATCTCACTGGGATGTTTAAAACGACAACAATTATCTCAGAAATTACGTTGATCCCCATTATCTCACTAGGACCAAATTTAACACAATAAAATGACTTAACCAGTCTATGCAACATGCTGTCCGCGTCATAATCACCATGCTGTTTTGTATTCACATTGGAGAAAATGTAAGTGGTGGACTATCCTTCTCTGATATGAGCTTAATTGCCCTGGCGTAAACACAGCCTAGCATTCCTGCTTGCATTAAACCCGGCGTTATGTCAAAATGATTTTCTCGTTTGCCTTTTCCACCATTAGTTGCTTCTCCACTGTGTAATAGCCCAGTGACTGGCTACAACAGGCTAAGAACTGAAGTTGAAACATGGAATTTGTTTTAAGAGCAGAAGATTGGTCAATTTTTTCCCCAAACGTGTGCAGCACTATTGCCACAACAAGCGAAGCCATTTCCAGTTGATGACAGCGCAATCTACAGTTACAGGCCATACTGTGAAACTGCTTTGGTGACCGGTTTGGGTTTGGCTTTGGAAAGTGGTGGGGACATTTCAATGGCAAATTGTCTTGGTGTGTTGTTTTTGCATTATATTTCTGGAAAAAGTGATGGGGACAAGCTCAAAAGTGGTATGGACATGTCCTTTCCATCCACAGCTAAATTTACTCCCATGACAAGGTCTACAAGTATTGCGATAAAGGGTGATAGGAATGGCCCTTGGCCCACATGATCATCACTGTGCGGAGAGGCTGAGCATGCTGAAGAGCTGGCTTAAGGCCAGAGGTCAAAATCTTTTTTGTTTGTTTGTTTTTTATTTCTTTCTGGAGAAGCAGAACTTCAAGAGACTTGGAACAAAAGTCGAGTCAACTGGAGAGACCAAACCGGGTCACGGAATGCAGGAACTAAAAGTGAACTCCTGACCTTACTTTGATTTTCAGTTTCATTTTGTAAGCATATGGTAACACTTCTAGTTGACTCACACAAGAGTCTTTTTCCAAACAGCTATAGTTTCAGTGCAACAACCTACATATAGTTTGGAGAATATTTTGGATGGCTGTTCAATCAAATCAAACTCGGTAGGAATAACAAACTTTGCAGCATCACTGTTACTACTGCGGCTCAGTGGGCTAGCGCGCCATACCGTTACACTGGGGATATGGTTCGATTCCAGCCCAGGTCATTTCCCGATCCTTCCCCATCTCTCTCTCTCCCACTCATTTCCTATCACAATCTCCGACTGTCCTATCTCAATAGATATATATTTTTATATCACTGTTACCATGACAATACAATGCGATCTCACCTCCAAGTCGTCCTCCACAATGACCACCGTGTCGTAGCCGAGGGTGTTGAAGACCTGGTTGAGGGCCCAGTGGTAGTGGCGGGCGATCTTGTAGTAGCCCTGGAACTTCCTGTGCTCCGGCCGCACGGCTATGTCGGCCAGATCCGGTTGGCTGATGTGCTTCACCTGGCTGCCGTAGGAGCCAATGACGCGCGCCGTCTCGACGTGGCCGCAGTCCTGGCTGACGATGATCGGGTGCAGCTCGGCGGAGGGCCGGTACTGGATGAGCTTGTCCAGGCTCCTGCGGACGGTGACCCGGTCGCAGGCGATGACGAGGATCGGGATGACCGGCTGCGGCTCTGACTTGGGGCCGGCCAAGTCCCCATCGCCCTTCTCCTTCAGGACCTCGTTGTTCTCGATGGCCTCAGGTTTGTGTTCGTCGGGCGGGTCTGGGTAAAGCGGCTTGTGCGGGTCTTCTTGTTTCTGCTGTTGCTGCTGCTCGGCTGCGCTGTTGGGCTTCTGAGGACGTGGAGCAGGGGGTTTGTTCTGCTCCTCGTTCCTCAGCTCCTTCTCCAGCTGTTCCGAGCCCCTCTTCTCAGACTCCTTCTGCTGTTCCCATAGCGACCGGTGAGTTTGGATTTGTTTTAGAAGCTTCTTCTGGGTCTCCAGCTCGGACTCGACCTCCTCAGCCAATCGGATCACCTCCCCGGCCAGGTTAGACCCGCCCTTCCCCTTCCCCATCCCCCACTCCTCCCCTCCCCCCGGCTCTGCCCCGCCACCTCCCCCCAGTCGACCAATGGGAGGCCGGCCCCAGAGGAAGAGGAGGAGCAAGGCGTTCCAGGCGACGAATAGGAAGGCTCCACACAGGATGAGTGAGCCTCTCTTGCGCAGCATGGCCCAGTGGCACCACATCAGGGAGAGCAGGGAGGAACAAACTGCAGGAGGGAGAGAGAGAGAGAGACAGAGAGAGAGAGAGAGAGAGAGAGAGAGAGAGAGAGAGAGAGAGAGAGAGAGAGAGAGAGAGAGAGAAAGAGAGACGGAGAGACAGAGAGAGGGGAAGAGAGAAAAAGACACATGCATTAGAATGGCTCGTAAGAACCGTGCCAGTGTCCTGTCGATATGCCCTACGCTTCCAGCTGAGCTTTAAAGCCAGTACAAAACACTACAGTGGTGCCCAGAGTGATTAGGGTTTGGGCTACAGCTATATTAGGGTTTGGGCTGCAGCCATGTTAACAGTCTATTTGGAGCTCATCTCGACAGAACACTGGCTTAACAAGAGAAATACTGTCGAAACTCCTTCCGCTCTTCAGTCCTACGGATCAAGGGGAACTCAAAACAAAGGGAGGAGAAAAAAAGACCACAAATTGGAACATGTTGGACATGAGGAACCACTCAGGAATCCTGATTGAGAACAAATGCACAAAACACGGAGGATAAACAGCACAAAATCAGGCTAACACAGAGCACAAGGGTGGGTGTGTCTGGGTGGAGTGTGTGGGAAGGCAGTGGAGGAAAGGTGGAGGAGTTACCAAACATAAGCACCTGGACCCACAGACACAGAGTCAGGCGTTCAACTCAGACTGACTAAACAGATGAGAGGCATCATCTGGTTCAGCTGGTAGCCCATGACGGTCACATGATTACAGTGGCAGTGGAGCATGAAAACCAAAAGCATGTCCTCCTCCCGAACCCCACTGCTCACGCTCCACTACAGATCTCAAACACTACATGTACTGACTTAGACTTAGACTTATGTT
>NC_085876.1:6769363-6771863 GCF_034702125.1 Engraulis encrasicolus
GTGGATAATGAGGCATAATATGAAATGGGGAAAAGACAGAGTCAGGGAAAGCAGAAGAGCCCAGTGGACCATAAGAAAGAAAGAGAGAGAGAGAGAGAGAGATAAAATCTGACAGAGAGAGAGAGAGAGAGAGAGAGAGAGAGAGGGAGAGAGAGAGAGAAAAAGAAAGAGAGAGAGAGAGAGAGAGATAAAATCTGACAGAGAGAGAGAGAGAGATAAGACAGAGGAACCCCAACCCAATAAAGACTGGGAGAGAGTAAGCAGCAGAAGACTAAGGAGTCAAATCTGCTGAAAGAGGCTTTGCCCGTGCTGAGGGAGTCCTGGAGGTGGTAAAAATAATATTGCTAATCTGCCACACAGACACACAAACACACACAAAGACATACACACACACACACACACACACACACACACACAAACACACACACACACAAAGACACACACACACACAAAGACACACACACACACACACACACACACACACACAAAGACACAAAGACACACACACAAAGACACACACACACACGGACAAAGGGATTAGTGGTCCTGGGCCAGGTATCGTACGGGCCCAGAATTGGGTCCTCCTCAGTAGTACATCGTGTGCATTGAGAGGGGGCCTATTCCAATGCTTTTGTCCTGGGCAGGCAAACGTGTCAGCGGACCTGCGCACGCATGCACACCAGGGGTGGAACTTGTGTTTTTCCCCACTAGTCACTGTGGCAGGTAGATTTCAAAATCTATCAGTCACTGGCCATTTTTACCAGTCAGCTCATATAATAATAATCATAATAATTAGTAATTATTACGTGGTCAGGCGGTCAGAGTCTGGGGGCCTTCCCCAGAATATTTTGTATTTTTAGGATGCAATTCCTGCATTTTAATCAATTTTAGAGTGAAGAACGGCAAATCTCATCAAACAAAAAAAAGATCGCCTGGACATTCAGGCTATTCACAGCTCCAGTTGAGGTGAAAGTTTTCACCCGTCAAAGTGACTGGTAGGTTGACAAATGTATCCATATTTGGGGAGTGGATGGGTGTTAAGTTCCAACCCTGATGCACGGGCGCGCGCACGCACGGGCGCACGCATGCACACACACACACACACACATGCACAGGCTTAGGCCAGTGCCATAGGGCTTACAATCCCCTTAGACTGCCTGCTATGAATCTTTCAGCAGTTCAGTCCAATAACCTACTGCCACGACATCTCTCTACTCTCAACAACTAATATTCATGAACCTTCTATTTACACATCATTGACATAATGCTGCGTAGTATTGCAACAGTTCAGATATAGGCTGGCACTGGCAGACAGTCTCAAGTGTGTCGTTGCTGTGTGCATACCGACTCGTGTCTGCTGCTTGCTGCACACAACTTTAATTACCTGTCCGAAAACATCCTCATAAAACGGTCTCTGACTTCGAGCTACATCAGAAACACATGCTCTGGCAAATGAGACACACACAGCGGCACACTGTCTGAGAGCATGTTTGGCAACAAACACAGGCCAGAAATGATTAAAGTAACACTAATTCCCATAAACAAAAAAACTGTCCATGGTTCTCCCTACCCTGTCTGTCTGACCTGTCTGTCTCTCATACAAATGCACAGCTTTGAGGAATGTTGAATGTTGGATTGAATCTGAACTCAAGCCAGATCAAAGTAATTTCCAAATCGCCTGTGACTTACCTATTTTCAACATGACGAAACCAACTATGCAATTAGGACTTGTTTCTGCATCCAATTCAAACCATGTTTGCTACACACAATGTGGTTTGACATGTGGAAGGCTTACAATCTGTGCTGCCTCGACTGGATACATAAAATAAAGTAAGGTCGCAGGACGGGTAGACTGATCACGACTGAATAAAAAGAGATCACTGTTTCACTGTACCTGAAGTCGAAAAATCCTCCTCCTTCATGTCTAGCAGCTATGTCCATTCGCTTATACACCGCTGGTCAGCAAATGAGGGGCAGAGCAAAGGTAGCAGAGAGAGAATGTGTGTCGCTACGGTTAACTGTCAAAAACACTGTGGGCTATCCCTCCGTCTCCGTGGTCATTTCCTTTCTGAGACGTGTATCTGTGCGGTAGGGCATGTCAACAGAACAGTAACAAAGGATCAAAGTTCAGCACCTCTCCCAACAAACTTTCAAGCTCTGTCTGCCATCACAATATGCAGAACTATGCAGTTAGACCTGACACTGTTAAAACCATGTCTGTTGTTGGTGTACACTATCAGAGCAACAGCAACAGTTTCGGTACATTACTTCATCTTCAAAAAGTGCCTGGGCAACCCGTGATTATGTAGTTGGGGCTTTGAGCTAGCTAGCAGGCAAGAAGGCAGGCAGGCTGCAGCTAAGTGACTGACGTGGCGTTGTGTGAGGGGACGGTGGGAAGCAAAGCGGTCGCAGGCGATTACAGAATGGCATAAATATCAACAAGATCAGGTCCAACCAGACATGGCCCTTTGAGAGGGCTTCCCTGGAGAGTATGCGTGGA